>NW_023665580.1:572500-742592 GCF_014743375.2 Drosophila subpulchrella
CGCATTAACGTTTTGGCCGGGTGGAACAAATTCTTTGTGGACAATACCCTTGGAATCATAAAAACAAATCAGCATTGTCTTCACTTTTGACTTCTCCAGGCGCGATTTTTTGGGTTTCGGCTCGTCCGTCATTTATGTCCTCACGACCACTTTGAAAACGTTGAAACCACTCGTGCACTCTGCTCCGGGATAGGCAATCATCGCCATAAACTTGTTTCATCAATTGAAACGTTTCGGTAAACGTTTTACCAATTTTAAAACAAAATTTAATGTTGGCTCTTTGTTCGAAGCTCATTTTCGCACCGATGACAAAAACATACTGACACTTAAAACGCAATAACCTCACTTCCAATAGATGAAATGTTATGAAATTTTTACTGGAAGTCGATAGATAGCAGATTCTAACGCACCAGTTGACATATAGATGGCGCCACTAGAGGGCGCTAGATTCAAAAAGTCCTGTTTACTTTGGAACTCACCTTGTACGAAGTATTGGAGCCAAACATCCCAATCTGTTTTATCAACTGAGATGTATGAGCGGATGAACTCATTAAATGTTCTGTGGCTTCGCTCTACGGTTCCTACAGTCTGGTGATGGTGTGCGGTAGAAGTTATGTTTTTGATATTTAAATATTTACATAAATCTTCAATTATCGAATTTTTATATTCTGTTTCCATGTCCGTTATGAACGTCTTCATTGGACCGTACTTCAGAATAAAATATTCAGATATAGCTTTTGCTACTGTTCTTGCACTTTTGTTTTGGATTGGTATTGCCACAAGGTATTTAGTTAAATCGCAGATTATGGTTATTGCATATTCCTTTCCTTGTTCGGATTTAGGTAGTGGACCGATCGTATCCACAATTACCCTGTCAAAAGCCATTTGTGGCGTTTCAGTTATGGTCAATGGTGTTTTTGTATGTTTGGTTGTTTTGGTTTTTTGGCACTTAGGTCATTTTCTTATTTAATTTGTTATAAATCGGGTCATATTTTTCCAATAATAATGCCTTTTTATCTTTGCTAATGTATTAGCTATGCCTGTATGACCTGCTTGTATTGATTCGTCTTGGAATGTAAACAGTAATGCTTCTTTCTCTTTATCATTATTTAATAATAGGATTCTATTGATATAGTGTCAAAGATCTTTTCGCTCGGTGCCACTTTGAGTTTGCTGATATTAAGTATACCGGCTTCTTTTTCAAGCCTTCGAAAGAACTGACCTAAGTCGAGAATTCCATTGGTGTACATATCGTTAACATCAATTCTTGCTATAACTTTTTTCCCATGCTTTAGTAAACATAGTGAATCTGGTCAAGGTCACTACTTTTCGTATATCGTCATTTACAATGAATTCGTATACGTTGGGCTGAGAAGCTTTATTTAGAGTTTGCCTAGGCAAATCTATTTTTTTTTTTTTTTGCGCAGGAATGTTTTTGTTTACTTTGGTTTCTGTAGTGATTGTCAGAATTTTATTATTCGTTTGAATATTTATTAGGTCCGTTATAGTTATTCTTGAAAGCGCGTCGGCTATATGATTGTCTTTTCCCTTAGGATATTCCACAGTAAAATCATATTCTTCTAAGTCTAATCTCATTCGTGTTAGTTTTGAGCTCGGGTTTGTCATTGGAAATAAGTAAGCTAATGGCCTATGGTGTGTTTTGACTGTGAAGTGTCTTCCATAAATATATGGTCGAAAATGATTTATCGCCCTGTGGATAGCTGCTAATTCTTATTCAGTTGTATTTTTGTGGCTTTCTCCTTTAGTAAATGATCTTGATGCATAGGCTACTGGTAGCTGTGTGTTGTTGTAATCTTGAGTAAGAACAGCTCCACACGCTTGTTTGCTTGCATCTGCTTTTATACAAAATTCTTTATTAAAATCTGGATATTGAAGTAGTGTAGGTTTAATCAATTGAATTTTAAGGTATTCGAATGCGTTTTGACATTGATCTGTCCATTCACTTTTAACATTCTTTTTACATAATCTAGTTATGTGTCGTGAGTAATCGGAAAAATTTTTAATAAAAGAGTATACTTAATTGCACCCACCCCCACACCACCATGTGACAATACTCACGTGACCTTTTTCCCCATTATAAGCAATTAATATTCAGCAGGTGTTGCTGTACACGGGAGAAAGGTCGCACACTTACCCCACATCCCCATGTGACAATATTGATCATGTATTCATTTCCTCATTATCAGCAATTAATATTCAGCAGGTGTTGCTGTGCACGTGAGAAAGGTCGCAAGCCCAAAACATCTGAAGATGGTTGCCTTAGAGGGACATGTCCGATCACGTTGGGGAATAACGTTTCCTATGATTGTAAAACTAATTTAGAAATCAAAAGAACCCCAATAAAATAAATCTCACAAGTTAATGATTCTCAGATGTCGAATATTTTAAAACAGACATTTTTTTTTGCCCCAGAATGTTTAACTGGTAAATTTTCCAAGATCTCTCCTTTTCACAAACGGGTCATAAACATATCATAAAAGGGATTCAAGCAAGAGCTACCCGAACATGCGCACCTGTCTATTACCTGACCGGAATAAAAGGGACACATGCACAAGTCTGAAGGCGCACGCCCATTGACAAGATCATGGGCCTCACGCCAACGATCACACGGCTGACTGCTAGCTCTAATACGTTCCCATAATAGGGGTTGAAATCACGTCCGCGCAACAACTCGCAAGTAGCCGACAGTAGTAGGGAAACGCGGGTTCTGGGACAATTAGCATATTAATGGCCCCAAGCCCCCCCTCCCCCTCATTAACCTATGCGGGTTCTGGGACAATTAGCATAATCCAATAAATTAAGTGATTTTAATGGATTTTGAACTCATAAAAATGTCACGATCATGTCTATAAAGAGTATACTTAATTGCCCCCATCGCCCCCAAATCCCCAATGTGACAATATTGATCATGTATCCTTCCCCTCATTATGTGCAATTAATAGTCAGGTGAGAAAGGTGCACGTGAGAAAGGTCGCACAACCATAGTATCCAAAGGTTGTTATCTTAGAGGAACATATCCGATCATGTTGGGGAAAGGTGTGATCACGTACCCTTTTGCCTCATTATCACAGGTGTTGCTGTGCACGTGTGAAAGGTCGCACACCCAAAGTATTCAAAGATGGTTATCTTAGAGGAACATGTCCGATCATGTTGAGGAATAATATTTTCTATGATTGTAAAATTAATTTAGAAATCAAAAGAACCCCAATAAAATAAATCTCACAAGTTAATGATTCTCAGATGTGAACAATTTTCAAACACACATTTTTGTTTCCGCCCCAGAACGTTTAACTGGTAAATTCTCTAAGATTCTCTCCTTTCCACAAATGGGTCATAAACATGTCATAAAAGGGATTCAAGCAAGAGCTACCCGAACATGCGCACCTGTCCATTACCTGACCGCAATAAAAGGGGCACATGCCCAAGCCTGAAGGCGCACGCTCATTGACAGGCGCAATAAAAGGGACACATGCACAAGCCTGAAGGCGCACGCTCATTGACAAGATCATGGGCCTCACGCCAACGACCTCATGGCTGACTTCTAGCTCTAATACGTTCCCATAATAGGGGTTGAAATCACGACCGCGCAACAACTCACAAGTAGCCGACATATCTCAGTCAATGAAATATTTTCCATTCTCCGTACCTGTAATTTTAACTCGAAATAAAAAGTCAGAAGTTTATTTTGTAGCATAATAATACATTTATTCATTTATTTTGGTATTGTGAACATTTTTTATTATGTTATTTAATCATTTTCATTCTTTTTTCTAGATTATAGTATATATTCATAATTTTGAGTGCTTCCTTTTTGTAATCCGAAATTCGATGGCATACACAAGTATCAACACCCTCAGTGGCTGCATCATTGCTCCACACGCAGGTGTTCATATGATTTCCATGAATAGATATTTTCATATTACCTCGTTCACATTCAAAGAGTTTTGATTGTATAAACTGGAGCCGTACATAGTGTGCATTGAACAGAATTCCGTCAAATACATTCAGAAAGTTATTTATTTTAAGTGAATGCATGTTGTCTATCTAAGTCAACAATCTCGTCTTACCCTTTTAAATATGCTTTCACAATTTATAAGGAAATTTTATATAGGTTTTCATCTTCTTCTTTTACCCAAAAATGTGCATTCTCGAAATTCAACAAATGAAAATCTTTGATTTGTCCTCTTCTTTTACCCAAAAATGTGCATTCTCGAAATTCAACAAATGAAAATCTTTTATTTTTCCCAAAATCGAAATGATTTTTTTCCAAACTGTCCCCTATTGGCTACCTGAGTATGATGGTGTGTATAAAAAATGACCTTTCCTTTCCCACCTGCAGCAAAGTATGTGCGACCTCTTCTAACCAACCCTCTCCTTTATTCTATGATTTTGTGTCTCCTTTATCGATTTGATGGTGTCCTATTGGTTACACTTGTATCAAATACTTTTCAAAATCAATACTTCTCATCTCTTCTAACCAATGAATAGTCGATGTAACCTACTAGAATTACCTAAGTTTTTTAATTTTAAAAATCTTAAGTATGCACCTCTCATCTTCAATATTATCGTTCACGCCCACTTCAAACACTATAAATGATCGAGGACAATAGTTAGTCTTCCAAAAATAGTCTTGAAGTGGGATACTCTGCTACGTCAAACACAACTTGAGTAAAAGTGAAAAAAGTGATCGTGAAAAAGAATTTTACCAAAACGAATAAAATAAAAATGAATAACCAAAATCAGTTTTGTCAATCCTGCAAGTGTTTCTTGCTAAAGAATAAGTGGGCAAATCATGTCCGTTCGGAGTTGCATAAGCGAAATGCAATTCAACCCCTTGACGGAAGAGTCAAAAAAATTTCTGAGGGATTCAAGGGAAGAATACTACATTACATGTATGTAAACGATGGATCGGACTTGATCTTACCAGAGAGTTTCTTGAGTGAAGCTGGATTGTCACTGCTACCTCATCTCAGCATTCTGTTAGAAAGTTATACTTCAGCAAAAGTAAACTTTGAACTGTTTGCAGAGTATATACTTTTTAAAGAAGAATCTGAAGAAATTGATATGAAAAGTTTTCAAAGTAAAATGACGATCATGAATAAAGATTCTGACTTAGAAAATATCTTCCATGAACATACCATGGAAATAATTTCAAAAACACAAGAATTTCAAGAGAGAGATAGTGGATGGTCTCTTATAAAATTGATTCGCTTGGAAATGAATGTGAATCATTATACACCGATGGCTGGTTCATCTTTCATACCACTACCTCGTTTCCTTTTAACGAAAAAAGCAATAGTTAACGTTTGTAACGAAAATGATCAATATTGTTTTAAATGGGCTTTGATTTCTGCCTTAAAAATTGTTAACAGGCCGCAAAGATGTTCGGCATATAATATTGATATATCGCTGGAGATAATTCGTATAAGTGATGAAATAATATTAGATTTCACAGGGTTGACTTTCCCCCTTGAAATAAAATGTATAAACAATTTTTTAAAGAAGAATACTCATATGAGTTTAAACGTATTCGGATATAATGAAGAGACGAGGGAAATAATTGGACCGCTTTTTCAATCGGAAGTGGAAAAGCCTCTTCATATCAATATGATGTTTTTGGAAGAAGGTGGAAATGGACATTACATGTACATTAAAAATATTTCAAGGTAAATTCTTTTATACATTTTTATCTCTTTTAAGCAATTAACTAATTTGTATATATTTCTCTTTCAAAGACTAATGACTGCTCAGAGAGGAAATCAGAAGAGGGCGCAATATTTCTGCAATGTGTGTTTGAATTTTTCCGGAACCCAGGAAGCTGCATTAAAACACAAGACGCTCTGCAGTAGGAAGGTTTCAAAGATGCCGCACCCCCAGAACAACACACTGGAATTTACCCAAGTTCAACATCAGCTTCAAGTACCATTTGTTGTCTACGCGGATTTTGAATGCATTCTGGATCCGAAAAATCTTGAAGTGAGCCCCAAATTATTTAATATTAATGAGCATATTCCAATATCATATGCGTATTATATAAAGTGTGCTTTTGATTCTAGACTAGATAAATTTGTTTTAGAAACAGGAAAAAATTCGGGAGTAAGTTTTGTAGATTCATTGATAAAAAATCTAACTAAATTGAGTGATGACTACTTAAATAAAATAGTTCCTATGAGAATGACTTTGGATGACCAGAAAATATTTGATAATTCATTGAATTGTTCTATTTGTCAGAAAGATTTAGGGACTGATAGGGTTAGAGATCATTGTCATTTCACAGGTCGCTTTAGAGGTGCAGCCCACTCTAAGTGTAACTTGGATTATAAAGTTAACAAATTCATTCCAGTATTTTTTCATAATTTTTCAAAATACGACTGTCATTTGTTTATTCAAGAGTTGGGAAAGATTCCCGGTGAAATTTCCGTAATACCAATAAATAAGGAAAACTATATTTCTGTCTCAAAGAAAATAAAAAGTTTAAGTGGAAATAGTTTTGAAATTCGTTTTCTCGATACATATAGATTTATGCCATCAAGTTTAGATTCCCTAGCTTCTAATTTAGTTGACGATCAATTGAACACTGTAAAATCGTTTTTTAGTAATGATATAGAATTTCGACTAATGCGTAAGAAGGGTATATTTCCCTATGAATATTTAGATTCCGCCAGTAGACTCGAGGAAACTTCCCTCCCACCAAGGGAAGCATTCTATAGTAATTTAACGGAAAGGGAATGCGCTCAGGAAGATTATGATCAAGCTCTTAAAGTTTGGTCGCATTTCTCTTGTTCCACTCTTAAAGATTATTTAGAATTATATTTAAAAACAGATGTATTTCTTTTAACCGACATTTTTGAAAACTTCCGAAAAATTTGTATGCAAATTTATTCACTTGACCCAGCTCAGTATTTTACGACACCAGGTCTATCTTGGGAGGCAATGTTGAAATCTACAAATATTCAACTTGAATTGCTGACAGATATAGATATGTATAGATTTATTCAAAGTAGCATTCGAGGTGGTTTAGTTCAATGTTGTCATAGATATACAAAAGCAAATAACAAATATTTGTCAGATTATGATTCCTCGAAGGAGTCTTCATTTTTAATGTATGTGGATGCGAATAACTTGTATGGTTGGGCAATGTCACAACCTTTACCATATAAAGATTTTAAGTGGATGTCTACCACAGATATAGACAATTTTGATATTAATAATATTCCAATTGATAGCAAATACGGTTATTTTTTGGAAGTGGACTTAATATATCCATACCGTTTACATGATCTTCATAATGATCTTCCATTTTGTCCGTCAAACTGTCTGGCCTCAAAAGAGGATAAGGTAAAAAAATTAATTGCTGACCTGGGAAATAAGAAAAATTATGTAATACATTATCGGAATTTGCAACAATGTATACAGAATGGGTTAGTATTGAAAAAGATCCATAGAGGTGTTCAGTTTTTACAAAAGCCTTGGTTAAAGAAGTACATTGATCTAAATACTTTACATAGGCAAAATGCAAAAAATAAATTTGAAAAAGATTTTTTTAAATTAATGAATAATTCTGTTTACGGAAAAACAATGGAAGATCCCGAGCGCAGGGTCGATATTAAGCTTATTAGTTCATGGGAAGCTCCGGATAACTCCAAGACTGGACGAAAAGCACATTGTGCCAAAACTTTAATTTCAAAATCCAATTTTCATAGTGCAACTAAAATTAATGATAATTTCTATGCAATTCAAATGAAAAGATTGTCCGTTCTATTTAATAAGCCAATGTATTTAGGATTTGCAGTATTAGACTTATCGAAATGGAAAATGTACGATTTTCACTATCAATATATGAAGCCAAAGTTTCAGGAAAAGTTAATCTTAAATTATATGGATACTGATTCATTTATCTATACAATAAAAACTGAAGATTTTTATAAAGATATTCGTAATGATCTTGAAGCAAAATTTGATACATCGGACTATTCAGATGAAAGAATTAATCTATATAACTTTAAAAGAGTTAACAAAAAAAGTTTAGGGTTTTTTAAAGATGAGCTTAACGGTAAACTCATGACAGAATTTGTAGGTCTGTGCTCAAAGGTTTATTGTTATAGAATAGATCAAGTTAAATCTTCACATAATAAAGCAAAGGGAGTGAGTTCACGAAATCTTACAATCGAAGACTATAAAAACGTTTTATTAACTGGGGCCTCACTATATGGTAATAGAACAATGTTTAGATCAAAAGCACATAAAATAACTACAGTTAAAGTAAATAAAAAAATTCTTTGTGGCAAAGATAATAAAAGAAAACGTAATGTTAATGAAACACAATTTTTAGAGTTAAGTAATGAAGACCATGGTACGACATCAATAAAACATCAGAGATTAATTGAAAAAGATATTTTAGAAAATGTTGAATGGTTAGAATCAAATTCACTTTGCTTGGGTGAGATGATACAAAATAATTATGTGAACGATGGAGAATCATTAGATAGTCTTAAATTTCAAAAGGAACATATTGAAAAAGAACTATTTTATAAATCAGTTGAATTGGAGATGTTTTATTATGATCGAGACTTTGGAAAATATAAATGAAAATGATTTTGAGTTTGTAAAAAGTATTTTTATTATATTTAATTTTAATTTAAAACATTGTACAAAAATATTAATATTAAACTTAATATAAGATAAGATAATATGTAAATAAAAATTAATTAAATAAATCATTTATTATACTACAAAATGTCTTCCTTGTTTATCCAGCTAGTCTTTGAAAACCCAAGCCACTTAACCAAAACTTTATTTCCTTTTCGCCTTACAACTTTTTCAACTAGGTATGTGTGGGGAAATCGTGTTTTTTTCAGTTCTTCTTTATAGAATCCGCCCTGAATCGGGCTACCATCTAAATCTTCAAGTAAGTATGTTTTAGGGTATGTATTCTTCACCTTTCTAATTTTAAAGATTTCAGTTGTATAGTTTGGTGTATACCCTTTCTCAAAGACATGTTTATATTTACTGATACGAACGTGGTCCCCCTTACGGAATTTACTTGCAACAAATATTTTCAGGTGATTATACGAAGTTTGTAATATTTGTTTTTCATTGGAGGAATTGACTTTACTTGGACTCATTTTTATTGTTCTATGCACTCTATTATTGTATTTATTAATTAATTGTTTATACATATCTATCCACTTATATTTTCCATTGAAACTAAACTCACGCCACATTAATTCTTTAAGAGTTCTATTGAAACGTTCAACTATTGATGCTTTTAGAGTACTGAAGGTTGAATAATGATTTATCCTATAACTTTTCATTAATACCTTAAATTTGGAATTAAAGAATTCAGTGCCATCATCAGTTTGCAGGTTTCTTGGTGTTCCATGACCCGATTTAAATATTCTCTCCATGGCTTGGGAAACATCATTTGCATTTTTTGATTTTAATGCCTCACCCCAAGCATATTTCGAAAATGTGTCTATAACAGTCAACAAGTATCGGTACCCATCATTAGATTTTGAAAAGGCTCCCATTTCAACCAAATCTGCTTGCCACAGATCGTTTATACCCCTTGTAATCACTCGTCTTCGTAGAAAGTTTTTTCGAGATGGTCCGTGCAACTCATTTACGATTTCTCGCTTAATCATATTCTTCTAATAGGCTGAAAAGCGACACCTTCTAACTCAATTGTGGTTTTTTTCGGTAATGATATCGGTTTTGTTACATATTTAAATATATAGTCCTCAATGGTTTTAATCTTTTCCAGAATTTTGGCAAAAATTTGGTCAGCGCTGTCTGCCCTCTTACTATTCAATTCAATTTTATTTTCTAAGCTTGAAATTTTTGTGAGTCGACGATTAACATTTTGAGTTATAATTTTTCTTAAATCTTCTCCCAACTTTCCGAGGATCTCATCAGTATATTGTTTCGTTGCTAGATCATTGTTGTCTAAAGGCTTAGATCCGTTTTTGATACGTTTATTTTGAGCATTTAGATTACCGTCCTCATCGATGAATAATCCCTCAGTAGAATTAACACGTCTTTTCAAATTTTCTGATCGTTCCTTATCAACAGAAAAATGTCCAAACTTGTCGACAGACATGATGTTTATAAATGTAAAACATATTTGTCCTTCCTATTTATACTCATTAATATATAATCCTTTCTTCACGCAATTCCTCTAATATTGAAAAAATTTCGTTATTGTGGCTGGTGTTACCCGCTCCTTTTGATGCTACTAAAATTTCCAACCGTTCGACTAACTCATTTACATCATTCCAATATACATAGTTTGGATTTGATTTCTGAAGAGTCATGTAACCAAAACCTGTTTTTGAGCGAAGTGGAGTAGATGTTGTAGCACTGAAATCTTTGTCTATCAACTTCTTAATAATATGGCTATATTTGTATGCTCGTGTACCCTTGATTCTGTTATTAGGTTTAAAGCCTACTCTATGAATATTCGTTTCTAAAATAATTTTTTTATACATTTTCAAGTCTTGATCATCATAGTTTTCAGGTTTACTAAGAAAAATTAGAGAGTACAGACCAGGAGTCAGATCACAACTCATTCCACTAGAAAATATTATTTTATTATTTTTAATTTTTAATTCTTTATCTCCCAAAGTTAATGAATTGTTTGCGCTTTTTTTAGGTCCATAACCCTTATCCAACACATTTCCTCTGGTCAAATTACTGATATTAAAATCATAATTATAACTAGTGTTATTATCTTCTAGCTCTGCATCCACACCCATATCGGCCTCTCCTGTATACATTGGTAAAGGTGTTGTCCCTTCTTCTTCACTTTTCTCCTTTTTCTCTTCTTCTATATCTTCCTCTATGTTCGTTTGTGAAAAGAATTGATTATAGGAATCACTATCATCGAAAGACCTTGGTGGAGTTATGTTTCGATTAGACTGCGGATCTTTCTCATTAGTTGTAAAGTAGAAATCGTCAAGCTCTCTCTCATCATCATCGTATTTCTTAATTTGCTTCATTTCACGCTTTACTTTTATACTATCTTTTACATTAGAAATCTTTTGTTTTTTATTTTCCTTAACAAGTTCATGTAAGGGTTCAGTAATAGGCTTAAAAGTTTCCTCCAATTGTAAATTCGTATGATTTTTGACTTGTTTGAGATCATCGAATTTTCGCTTCAAAGCAAATCTAGCTTTGGTTAACTGTGACAAAATATTCATTGTAGTATATTGTTCAAACTTTATAGGTGAAAGATTTAAAATTTTCGAAATTCATGTAGTCACTCCTCAGTTACTAAACAAATACTGTTTAGGGAACGCCAAGATCTGTAATATTTATATACCATTTCCGAATAAAAAAAAAAAAAAGATTCGATACATTTTCTTCATTATATTTTAAAAAGTGTATTTATTGTTATATGCTTAAAATCTCAATCTTTTTAATGATTACTGACTTATTTCTAAATACAAATTGTCATTACTTTTATAAATATTAAATTTTCCATCAACCATTTCATTGATGATATCATCTTGAAGAGAGGTGTACCTTTCCGGCATGTACAGAATGTGCTCCTCCAACTCGAGAGCAATAGATTCTCCAACCTTTGTTGTTTTGCGCTCCGCCTTGAGGATCGAAAATCTTACATTTTCAGGCATCCTTGTCTTCGATAGCAGTGTCTTTTTATTAAATTTATTGAACTCTTTAATTACAATATTCATCTGGTTTTCCTGATTCATGATGGATGTTGAGGTTTTTGGACTTGGTACAGTTGTTCCACGTTGTATTTAGCTGTATTTTGATGTTAACTACCTGTATAGCAGTTGTTCAGTACTTGTTTCGTACTTGCTTACTACTTGTTTTAGCTGGTTAATAGCTGTTATTAGATGGTTATTATCTGTTTAGTAGCTGTTAACTGGTTGTTTACTAGTTGTTATAAGCTGGTCACCAGCTGTTTTGAGCTGTTATGAGCTGTTATAGTTTTGTGTTAAGAATGATCAAAAATTCTTGTCCTCTAGATGACGTTCGATGTGAAGTAAAAACTTAGACTGTGAATTTGAACGCGTGCAGGTCCACTTTTTATACCATACAGAGTTCACACATACACGTACCCATACATTGATTTTCAACCCCCCAAATGTAAATTAACCATTTAAATATACCGGTTTTGACTCCACATCTTCTACGAAAGAAAGTAGAAAAGCGAGGCACAGGTGTCCACAGTTGTATGTATCAAAGTCTTGAACTCTATCGTAATTGTATTGTATTCTATGACCCAAGTATTTCACAACTTCTCTAGGTGGCTGAAGATTTCCAAAACTGTCGAAATAATGTATATTATTTTTATTTTTATTATATGCAACCCAATGTGTACCACTTGATCGGGAATTATCTAAGTTTACTATACCACACTCCCTACTTTTTGGTGCTTCTGGGAGTAGATCTCTCATAAACACCCCTCTAAAATGTGGGATATATTTCCTAGCAAAATGTATAATGTCGATATTTGATAGTGGTCTATTGGGTAGCAGAGAAATTAGTTTTTTCGCTTCTTAATTCCTTTCCCCTTACTATAGGGCTTAAGAAAGAAACCATAACCCTTTCTATAGGGCTTGAGATATAATCCTTCTCCTACAGCAACACTTTCAATTTTCCTATTGTGACGTTTTTTCTCCTCCATATCTTCCTTAGCCATTCTCGCATTGTTAATTGTTTTTGCAATTGCTGCACTACCACTTGCTAAACTACCAAGAGCGCTGAGGGCTGTCAAGATCGGCACGATTGGTAGAAAACCTCCAATTTTGGGTACATTAATTACACGAGGTACTTTAACATTTTTCTTAGAACCCATTGATTGATGAATTGATTTACGTGCAACTTTAATTGCACTCATAATGTCTAATGGTTTTTGTTTTTTTAATGTCTTAGTAGCAGCATTAATTACAGTCGAAAGGTTTGTCTTCTTCATTTTATTCTTCAATATCTTTTTCCTTCCTTTCTTTTCCGTTTTATTCAATCCCATACCAAATTTTTTCTTGGCTTTCATTATATTTGTAACAAAGTATGCTGCTGCTCTTTCACCAAGACTGCTATCTGGTGCCTTGACACGCGACCAGGCTTTGTCAATTAATATGGAGTCTGCCCTATGTCGTTCACTCAATGCCTTGTTTTGAGAATATGCGATATCGTGCTCTTTGCAAGCTTCATCCAATGGGTTTATTCCTTGATCACCACGTTCCAACCGTTTCTGTAACTTTGTACCCGGTCCACAAAAATTATATCCCGGAATATGGGCTTCAAACGGTAATGTATTAATTAGCTTATCGACAAGACCACCACCGTGTTTACAATTAAAAATACGACTGATGCGATTATAAAAACGTTTCCCCATTTTATTGATGTTTAATCATCAAAGATTTCTCATTGAATGAGGTACATTAGGTTAAAAGATGCGTTTAATAAGTCAGAAACAAAAAATTGTAGTTAGAAATATTAACGATGAAAACGAGAAAAATCTACCGCCACGACATAGTGCTCTCTTACCGAACACAATAAGGGCTCTAATTGTTGGGCCTTCGAATTGTGGTAAAACTAATATTATGTTAAGTCTAATAGAGAGTCCTAATGGATTAAAATTCGAAAATGTTTATATATTTTCAAAAAGTTTATATCAACCTAAATATGAGTACTTGGAGAAATTAATCAAACCGATTAAAGGAATGGGATATCATACATTCTCCCATAATGAGGGTGTACTAGACCCCAGTGAAGCTAAAAACAATTCCATTATGATATTCGATGACGTAGCTTGTGAAAAACAAGATAACATAAGATCTTATTTTTGTATGGGTCGACATAAAAATATCGACTCTTTTTATTTATGTCAAACGTATAGTCATATACCTAAACATCTGATTCGTGACAATGCCAACTTTATTATAATGTTTAAGCAAGATGATTTAAATATGCGGCATATATATCGGGACCATATTAACACTGATATGAATTATGAAACATTTGTGAAAATTTGTCAAAAATGTTGGGAGGACAAGCACGGATTCCTATTAATTAGCAAGGATAACGAAATGGATAACGGAAGATACAGAAAAGGATTTGATCAATTTATTATGATTTAAGGAGTAATTTCAATATAAAGCTTGGTTAGATACTTACAATGCCACAGTTTATCAAGAGATTTCAATATGTCTAGATCACTTGCATTATCCTTGAATGGAAATAGTTCCATTATAAATACAAACTTTTTTCCACCTATCGAATTGAATGGTCGATATGAGTGTGCTCTTATCGATTTTAATATGTATAATTCGATTCCAAATATTGATGAAAAAAATAACCTCTTCCACATCGGTGACAAGGTTATTACAATTCCAACTGGATCATATGAATTGAATGATATCACCGATTTCATTTACAATAAACTAAAAGACTATAACCTGGAAAATACATTTAAAATTCAAAGTAATAATAATACACTTCAAGTTGAAATAACTACCATGCGAGAGTCAGTTTATTTTAATAAGGAAAGATCGGTTGGACAGCTGTTTGGTTTCCATCAAAAAGTACTAGAACCACATCCTACAAAAACCTATCGATCAGATCAGACCGTGAACATATTAAAAATTAATACAATTCGTTTGGAATGTAATATAATCAGCGGTTCATATGTAGATAATACACCGAATCATACATTACATGAGTTTGGCATTAATGTTCCGCCTGGGTATAAAATGACAGTGACACCACATAACCTAATTTATTTACCAATCAACTGTGACGAAATAAGCACACTATCTATACGCATAGTTGATCAAAACGGTGATTTGGTGAATTTACGTGGTGAAAACGTTTCGATTCGCATGCACATTCGGTTAATAGAATGATTATTTATAATAAAAGACTTAGCTTAAGTCCTCAGCCAAGCATTACTAATTGTAAAGCTATAGAAAGAGGATCAACAGTAAAAAGAAGCTCACTTACTTTGAAAAATAAAGTATTTTTAAAGTCGTTAGGCTTGAAGCTTCGAGTATAATATAAAAGGTGGAAAGGAAAACAATGAACGAAATTTTAAATGTTCGAGAAAAGGTTTACTCAGATGAGAGTATTTCGAAGAAAGAGTTTCATACTTATTCATCGTATAATCAAACATTTAAACCAAACGATGAAATTCGAATTACTATTCAAAATCAAGACTTGTACGTGCTTCCTCACGAAAGTTACCTTAATTTTCAAGGAATTATTAGAAAAGATTCACCGAATGGACCTACAACTGATAATGTTACCACTTTTTTTAAAAATAATTGTATGGCTTACTTTTTGGATGAAATTAAGTACGAAATAAATGGATGTGAGATTGATAAAACACGATTTGTCGGTATGACTACAACCCTAAAAAATTATATTTCTCTGGATAATCTTCAAAGTCAAAATCTATTAAATTCCGGATGGAGCAGTGGAGACGAAATTTCTACGGGACCTCACTTTAACTTTTCTGTACCATTAAAAAATTTGTTGGGATTTGCTGAGGATTATAAAAAAGTTTTGTTAAATTGTAAACACGAACTAGTGTTGATGCTAACTAAGAATCTTGGTGATGTGTTTGAACAAACCAGAAATGAACAAACTTTTAAGTTGGAAATGACGAATATAACCTGGAAAATTCCCCATGTAACTCCAAGCGATTTTGCAAAAATTAAGATGTACGATATTATTAAAAGTGGTGTAAACCTACCAATCGCATTCCGGAGTTGGGATTCATATGTTAACCCCAAATTGGGGTATGGAAGTCAACACAGCTGGAATGTGAAATTGTCGGCTAACCGCGAAAAACCAAGATTTGCCATAATTGGATTTACACTAAATGGAGAACTTATCACAAATAACTTATCAAACTTGAAAGTTCACTTGAATTCTGAGTCATATCCATATGATAATCTGAATGTTGATTTTAGTAAGAATCAGTATGCACACCTATATGAAATGTATACAAGATTTCAATCTAGTTACTATAATCGTGAATCACAACCATTTTTGACCCCAAATGAATTTAAATTGAAGGCCCCTATTATTGTGGTTGATCTTTCATATCAAAACGAATCAGTGAAAACTGGTCCTATTGATGTGAGAATTTCAATAGAACTGAAGACACCAAGTCATGAAAATACCCAAGCTTACTGTCTCCTCATACATGACCGTTTAGTTGAATATAACCCATTAAACGGACTAGTACAACGAGTTGTTTAACATTAGAAAAATGTTGAAAGATAGTGTTTCGATTGATGTTCAAGGTTTCTTTGATAATAATAATAATTTTATTCTAAAGGAAATTGGAATTGTATTCGAAAAAGATCCAAACTTGAATAATAGTTTTTTAATAGAACCACCATATGATTTTACTTTGCTAAATAAAAAATCTCGAAAGACTGCAATTTGGTTAACCAATAAACATCACAAAATTTTTTGGAACGATGGAGAAAATAATTTTTCACAAACTCGAAAGTATCTAAGGACAATTACAAGCGGAAAACAAATTATTTGTAAAGGTGTGGAAAAGAAACGATTTCTAGAGAAGTTTTTTGGGAGTCGTCAGCTCATTAATATCGAGGAAATGGGCTGTCCGTCATTAAACAGGTTTAAAGGAAACCGGTTTCCCTATTGTGAAACACACCTTAAGGGCGGGGTTTGTGCTCTTAACAATGCATACATTATTTTGACATTTTTTAAAAGTAGCTCCAAAACAATAAAATAATTTTTATACATCATTTTAAAGTTGAGACTAGATGTGTAAAGACCTACAAGAAAATAGAATTAACAAAATGAAATTTCATGAGGAAATTGACCAATTTATTGAAGAATTCAAAGGACAGATAATTGGTCAGCATTTTCAATATCTTCTAAACACAAAAACTATGTTCATGAATCGAGGTGGACATGATCTCAAAACTACGAATTATGGTGAACACTTTACATTTTGTAATCCAGAAATGACATCGGAAACGTGCGCCTGCTTCTTCTATGCAAATCGCCGGAATCAAAGCAGAAAATTAATTTCTATGTATAACAAAAATGTTCACAATACCAAAATAAATGAATAAATGTATTATTATGCTACAAAATAAACTTCTGACTTTTTATTTCGAGTTAAAATTACAGGTACGGAGAATGGAAAATATTTCATTGACTGAGATATGTCGGCTACTTGTGAGTTGTTGTGCGGTCGTGATTTCAACCCCTATTATGGGAACGTATTAGAGCTAGAAGTCAGCCATGAGGTCGTTGGCGTGAGGCCCATGATCTTGTCAATGAGCGTGCGCCTTCAGGCTTGTGCATGTGTCCCTTTTATTGCGCCTGTCAATGAGCGTGCGCCTTCAGGCTTGGGCATGTGCCCCTTTTATTGCGGTCAGGTAATGGACAGGTGCGCATGTTCGGGTAGCTCTTGCTTGAATCCCTTTTATGACATGTTTATGACCCATTTGTGGAAAGGAGAGAATCTTAGAGAATTTACCAGTTAAACGTTCTGGGGCGGAAACAAAAATGTGTGTTTGAAAATTTTTCACATCTGAGAATCATTAACTTGTGAGATTTATTTTATTGGGGTTCTTTTGATTTCTAAATTAATTTTACAATCATAGAAAATATTATTCCTCAACATGATCGGACATGTTCCTCTAAGATAACCATCTTTGAATACTTTGGGTGTGCGACCTTTCACACGTGCACAGCAACACCTGTGATAATGAGGCAAAAGGGTACGTGATCACACCTTTCCCCAACATGATCGGATATGTTCCTCTAAGATAACAACCTTTGGATACTATGGTTGTGCGACCTTTCTCACGTGCACCTTTCTCACCTGACTATTAATTGCACATAATGAGGGGAAGGATACATGATCAATATTGTCACATTGGGGATTTGGGGGCGATGGGGGCAATTAAGTATACTCTTTATAGACATGATCGTGACATTTTTATGAGTTCAAAATCCATTAAAATCACTTAATTTATTGGATTATGCTAATTGTCCCAGAACCCGCATAGGTTAATGAGGGGGAGGGGGGGCTTGGGGCCATTAATATGCTAATTGTCCCAGAACCCGCGTTTCCCTACTACTGCCGACATATCTCACTCAAGGAAATATTTTCCATTTTCCGTACCTGTAATTTTAACTCGAAATAAAAGGTCAGAAGTTTATTTTGTAGCATAATAATACATTTATTCATTTATTTTGGTATTGCGAACATGTTTTATTATATATTGAAATTAATTTTCTGGCTTCGTTGCGGCGAGTTGCATAGAAGAGGCAGGCGCACGTTTCCGACGTCAATTCAGGTTTACAAAATGTAAAGTGTTCACCAAAATTCGTAGTTTTGAGATCATGTCCACCTCGATTCATGAACATACTTTTTTTGTGTTTAGAAGGTATTGAAAATACTGACCAATTATCTGTCCTTTAAATTATTTAATAAATTGGTCAATTTCCTCATGAAACTTTATTTGGTTAATTTTGTTTTCTTGCACATCTTTACACATCTAGTCTCAACTTTAAAATAATGTATACAAATTATTTTATTGTTTTGGAGCTACTTTTAAAAAATGTCAAAATAATGTATGCATTGCCAAGAGCACAAACCCCGCCCTTAAGGTGTGTTTCACAATAGGGAAACCGGTCTCCTTTAAACCTGTTTAATGACGGACAGCCCATTTCCTCGATATTAATGAGCTGACGACTCCCCAAAAACGTCTGTGGAAATCGTTTCTTTTCCACACCTTTACAAATAATTTGTTTTCCGCTTGTAATTGTCCTTAGATATTTTCGAGCTTGTGGAAAACTATTTTCTCCATCGTTCCAAACAATTTTGTGATGCGTATTGGTTAACCAAATTGCAGTCTTTCGAGATTTTGTATTTAACAAAGTAAAATCATATGGTGGTTCTATTAAAAAACTATTATTCAAGTTTGGATCTTTTTCGAATACAATTCCAACTTCCTTTAGAATAAAATTATTATTATTATCAAAGAAACCTTGAACATCAATCGAAACAGTATCTTTCAACATTTTTCTAATGTTAAACAACTCGTTGTACTAGTCCGTTTAATGGGTTACATTCAACTAAACGGTCATGTATGAGGAGACAGTAAGCTTGGGTATATTCATGACTTGGTGTCTTCAGTTCTATTGAAATTCTCACATCAACAGGACCAGTTTTCACTGATTCGTTTTGATATGAAAGATCAACCACAATAACGGGGGCCTTCAATATAAATTCATTTGGGGTCAAAAATGGTTGTGATTCACGATTATAGTAACTAGATTGAAATCTTGTATACATTTCATATAGGTGAGCATACTGATTCTTACTAAAATCAACATTCAGATTATCATATGGATATGACTCAAAATTCAAGTGAACTTTCAAGTTTGATAAGTTATTTGTGATAAGTTCTCCATTTAGTGTAAATCCAATTATGGCAAATCTTGGTTTTTCACGGTTAGCTGACAATTTCACATTTCAGCTGTGTTGACTGCCATACACCAATTTGGGGTTAACATTTGAATCCCAACTCTGGAATGCGATTGGTAGGTTTACACAACTTTTAATAATATCGTAAAAGTTTGTTCATTTCTGGTTTATTCAAACACATCACCAAGATTCTTAGTTAGCATCAACACTAGTTCGTGTTTACAATTTAACAAAACTTTTTTATAATCCTCAGCCAATCCCAACAAATTTTTTAATGGTACAGAAAATTTGAAGTGGGGTCCCGTAGAAACTTCGTCTCCACTGCTCCATCCAGAATTTAATAGATATTGACTTTGAAGATTATCCAGAGATATACAATTTTTTAGGGTAGTAGTCATACCGACATAGACTTGACACGTTGTATTTAGTTGTTACCTAGCAGTATTTTGATGGTTACTTTCTGTTTAGTCTTGTTTTTGGATGGTTACTTTTTGTATAGTACCTGTACAGTACTTGGTTTTGGATGGTTACTATCTGTATAGTATCTGTAAAGTACTTGGTTTTAGATGGTAACTAATTGTTAACAAGTATTATGAGTTGCTATAGTCTCTTATTAAGAATTATCAAAGCACACAAGTTAAAGTATCTCGGATGTGTTAGCCAAACACACTTGCAGTGAACTATCATTACCTTACATGACCGTTATCAAAGTCACATGCTCAAGACCCAAGGACATTGAATAAAATACTTTCCCTTCATTTGTACTTGTAGTTTTAATTACAGTCAGAAAAAAATTTTGTAGGATCATTCAATATTTTTATACCCGTTACTCGTAGAGTAAAAGGGTATACTAGATTCGTCGGAAAGTATGTAACAGGCAGAAGGAAGCGTTTCCGACCCCATAAAGTATATATATTCTTGATCAGGATCACTAGCCGAGTCGATCTAGCCATGTCCGTCTGTCCGTCTGTCCGTCTGTCCGGATGAACGCTGAGATCTTGAAAACTATGAAAGCTAGGCTATTGAGATTTGGCGAGCAGATTCCTGAGCTTCTTACGCAGCGCAAGTTTGTTTCAGTAGAGTGCCACGCCCACTCTAACGCCCACAAACCGCCCAAAACTGTGGCTTCTACAGTTTTGATGCTAGAGTAAAAATTTAAACTGAAATGAATTGTTCTCATCAATACCTATCGATTGACCCAAAAAAAAAGTTTGCCACGCCCACTTTAACGCCCACAAACCGCCTACAAACTTCAAAAAATCGTAAATATGAACGCGGATATCTCGGAAACTATCAAAGACAGAGTATTGGGATTTCAGATTTAGATTCCGTAGCCTTGTACGCAGCGCAAGTTTGTTATGCGAATATGCCACGCCCACTCTAACGCCCACAAACCGCCCAAGCCTGTGGCGCCCACAATTTTTATGCTAGATTAAAAATTTTAACTGAAATGTATTGGTCTCGTCAATGCCTATCGATTGATCCAAAAAAAAATTTGCCACGCCTACCCTAACGCCCACAATGCTTAAATCTGTCTTCCGCCGGTAGGTGGCGCATTTAAATCTCGCTTTGCTGCTTGCATATCTCCATTTCCCTTTGGTCCCTTTAGCTGAGTAACGGGTATCTGATAGTCGAGGTACTCGACTATAGCGTTCTTCCTTGTTTTATATATTTTCTTATTGTAAGCATATTTCATTAAATTCTTAATTAATTATATTTTATGTATATTTGTAATTATATACAAATATTTATATAATTAATTTTCTTACTCCATCCCTCTGTAAGAAACATGCCGGTTATTAATCTTCGTTCCAAACGCAGATTTTCGCTTGGTTCCCATAGATAGATGTGAAATAGTTCTCACAATGGGATCTTTCTCAGATGTTGGATTATTTTTAAAGCATTCATTTGTTCTTACCCATAATAATATTATATCATATTTCGAAAGCATAATTAGCTAACATAGGAGCGTCTTTCAATTTAATTTCTGATTCAAGTTTATGATAGAGGTGTTGGGACCTACTAATATCGGTTTTTGTTGTCAACTATTTTTCTAGTTCTAGTTTTCTAGTTCTATTCTATTTGTCTACTATTTGTTATTATTACAATACTCATCTGGTTTTCGTGATTCATGATGGCGGTTGAGCTTCTTGGACTTTGATTACTAGCTGTTGTTAACTGTTATGAGCTATTATTAGATGGTTACTATCTGCTTAGTAGATGTCTATTAGTTGCTTACTAGTTGTTATTAGCTGGTTACTATATGTTTAGTAGATGTATACAAGTCGTTTAGTAGATGTATACAAGTTGTTTACTAGCTGTTTAGTATCTGGTTTCTATAAGTTTAGTAGATGTATACAAGTTGTTTAGTAGATGTATACAAGTTGTTTACTAGCTGTTTAGTATCTGGTTTCTATATGTTTAGTAGATGTATACAAGTTGTTAACTAGATGTTTAGTATCTGGTTTCTATATGTTTAGTAGATGTATACAAGTTGTATATTATTTATTATAAGCTGGTTACTAGTTGTTATTAACGTCTACAAGCTTTTATAGTCTTTTGTTAAGAATGATCAAAAATTCTTGGTCACTAGACGACTTTTGATGTGAAGTAAAAACTTACACTCTGATTTTCAATGTGTTTGATATGTACTTGAGAAAGAACACAAAGCCAAAATATCTGAAGATTGATATATAAATCTTAGAGGAACATGTCCGATTATGTTGGGGGAAGATGTATCCTGTGATTGTAAAACTAATTAAGAAATAAGTTGTTCACAAGCTGTCTAAAAGCTGTTGAGAAGCTGTTTTGATAAACAATTTTGATTCATAATGACAGATATTAAGAATATATAATAATATCATCCACTTTAACTAGTATGTTGTAAAAATAAAACATTTCCATTTTTCATATTCTTTCATCTTATGTAGGTATAATAAATGTATTCTTAACTACGATAGCTAGCCTTACATCCCATAACTTAGTTATTAGCTACAATAAAATGTCTAGAAAAAACAAAATATATGAATGTCAAAAAACGATTTAAAACTTACTATAATTGGGAAAGTAATTGAAATACAGTAAAAACAAAAACACTGGGATTATCCCATTTTCTATCACCATAACAAATGTGTATACCCCCACCAAATGACCAATTGTATCCTTTGTCCAAAATGTCCGTGACTTTCACTTATAAATTTGTCACCGATAATTTAAATCCCATTAAGCAAACCACCCTTTGCTAACCGTACCATAACCCCAGAGTCAAGTTGGTTACCTACATTAAACATAGGTGGTGGTGTAAAGGATTGCTAAAATGCCTCGACGCAGGCGCAAAGGTCATAAAAAATGGTCATAAAAAATATAATTAGGGAAGTATTTTTTATTTGCGAACCATTTATAACTTTTAGCAACAACACAAATAGTTATGTTACAAAGGATTGCTAAAATGCCTCGACGCAGGCGCAAAGTTCATAAAAAATGGTCATAAAAAATATAATTAGGAAAGTATTTTTTATTTGCAAACCATTTATAACTGTTACCAACAACACAAATAGTTATGTTACAAGGGATAGCTAAAATGGCTCGACGCAGGCGCAAAGGTCTAGGTATTGGAAAATATTAATGGAATAGGGGATACCCTGACCAAAAACGAAAATTTCTTCTATTTGGATAATACAAAAATATATATTAATTCAATACTTTGCTTTTTCAATCAAAATGCTTGATAAATCTAGTTGTTTGATATTCTCTAACTAATTGAGTAATGAGTTTTCATGTGCATATTTAATTTATCTAAAACAATATTAGTCTTCTCTCATAAAATTGATATTTTGGATCCCTCTAATTCCCCACCGGTGAAATATATGTTGCTCATATTTAATAATGATGGTTTGTCAACCCCGACCAACCTCCGCAACTTATACTATGTTTATGCTAAGGGTTTCATGGTTTCTTAAAAGCGTGAAATAAAATTTGCTCCTGTTTATGCGACACCGCCGAATTCATGCATTTTATCAATCTCAGCTGACAGATATGCCGGACCGGTGTTAGCGATTATAAAACCGATTATTTTTTTCGATTCGCATGAAATTGCTTTAAATGAACAACTAATTTGTTAAATGTAAGGTGTATTTATGTATCCGATAATTATATAGAGTTACCGGAGATTAATTTTCACCATTTCACGCTTTGAGGTTGAATTCATAGTCAACTTTCGTGTGTTGTCGAATTCATGAAACGGTGCTTATGCACACACGGCCCATTTCATGAAATGAAAGCGTGAAATGGACATCGCATAAACGCAGTAATAGATGGGTACTTGTAATACTTATTTAAGATATTTCCATCATTCTCTAACTAATATCCTTTTATCCATCATGTAAACAGGTTTAGAATTGTATTGCATGCTTCAACCCCTAGCCACTCCCACCACTGTAACAGATTTGACTTTTCCAATGGCTGCCCCAGCTACCTAAACTGTACATTTTTTCTTGATTTTCTCTTTTCCTTTCTCAGCAATGTACACAATTTTTAAATTGGTTCTCACCTCACCTAATGGCATGCTCTACTTTATTTTCGTTAAGTTTCTGATCTTTTCCTAACATTTGGTTGTTAAACTTTTATCATTTTATCATTGAGCACCCGAAATCCCAGATATTATCTCATAACATGCAACTAGCAGAATATAGTCAAAGATATCAGACTCTAAAAAGACAAGATTTACCTACAATTCAATTTACCATCTACCATCCCTAGAGAACAGTTTAGTATTTGCAGTTTAATTTTCTAATTTATTGATTTCACAGATTCCCGCTGGTGAATACCAATTTTTAACAAATGGCTGCCAACTCCATACCATTCAGACACTGGTTTACAACCTCATAGAACTGACTCTCAAGGTATCTGTAATGCGCAATATATTTCCGTCTCTTTCCTTCTAATCAATATTAAAAAATTTCAAAAACTGGATTTGGAGTTCATTTTATTCATACAATCAAATTATTAAAAATTATTAAGCCAACAGAGATAATAATGTTTTTGGGATAATATCCCATGAATAATATATAATTCTTATTTGCATATTTTCAAAATTATTTATTTCAAAAAATTATTCATTAATCGCATTAAAATAATTTTCATAATATGTATTAAAATTTTTTAGATTTATCAATAGAGTTTCCCAATTATTAATAACTCCTCCTACTTAATGATGACCATAATAAAATTATCATTATCAACAACTATTATTTTAAATACAATTAAATGTGTGTATACTCATATAACAACAGTTCCTACTATCGATATGTATTTGCCTACAATCATACTTTGCCTTTGATTTCCTGTTTCTTATGTATTCTTTTTCTAACTTTGACACAGTGTGGAATGGTTTTACTTAAGCCAATCGCATGGGAGAGCGGTACGGGGAGGGGGGTTTGATCCTTGGATATAAAGTACCTGCTCGATTCTACGTTCTGTCCTTTTCTGGTTGATGAGATTACAAAAACTAAAACAGTACAAAATTTGAATCAAAAGTCAAAAGATGTCTGAAATCAACAGCCAAATCAACCACTGTGACTTTCATATAAATGAAGGTTTGTTGACTGAGATAAGAATCTTTAAGGAAATTTTAAAAGAGCACCTCACCATATGCATCATCGGCGATATTAGTCCCCAAAGCAAATGGAGAAAGTCGATTGTGCACCGACTATAGAGCTCTCAACGCAGTCACTGTAAAAAAGCTATATTAAATGCCAATTGTAGAAGAATAATTAGCAAAGCTGTCTGGAAACTCATACTTTACAACTCTGGATATGACTTCAGGATTTTACCAGATTCCTATGGGCCAGGAAAGCAAGAAATTTACTGCATTTCTGACTCCCGACGGACTCTACGAGTCCAACGTAATGCCATTTGGCTTGCTAAACGCACCAATGGTATTTCAGGAGGTCATCATGGATTTGCTACGACAGCTAGAACACCAACGCAACATAATAAGTTATGTAGACGAAGTCATTATACCATAAAAAACTGTTGACGAAGGACTTGTCATTCTAAACGAGTTTCTACAGGCAAATCCGTTCAGCTGGTCTAACTTTACGGCCATCCAAATGTTCCTTCCTGCAGAGTAAGGTCAAGTTTTTAGGACACTTAGTAACGGCAAACGGAATTCAGCCAGGAATCGAGGAAACCATATGCATCAGCAATTATGGAACGCCGCAAAACGATGCTGATGTACGCAGATTTCTCGGCATTAATGGATTCTTCCGCAAGTTTGTCAAGGAATATAGCATAATGGCAGCTCCTTTGAGTAAGCTTCTGAAGAAAAGTCAAGAGTTCCTGTGGGAAGCAGAACAAGAGACAGCATTCCGAAACTTAAAGGAAGCTATCACATCGCAGGCTTTATTGACTCTTTATGATCCAGCTCGGCGCCACGAAGTACACACGGATGCAAGCAGCAAAAGTATTGCAGGCGTTCTACTGCAAGAAGAAGACGAAGGACTCAGGACTGTATTTTATTACAGGAGGCTTTGCTCAGATGCTGAGAGCCGCTACTCAAGATATGCGTTAGAAGTGTTAGCTATTACCGAGTCCTTGGAAAGATTCCGCATTTATCTCATTGGATCCGAGCTTGTAGTGGTGACCGATTGCAACGCTGTAGCAACGCTCAAGGAATCCACTGCTCTACAACCTCCAATCGATCGGCTACGACTACAAGAGTTCGACTTTAAATGCAAACATCGACCTCATGTAGACGAAATGAGTAGGAATCCAGTACATCCACCGGAGGACAAAAAAATAACCGTAGCAGACAACGTCTTAAAGATAGTTCCCATCGACGAAGACTGGATTTACACAATGCAGATGCAGGATCCAAAAATAAAAGACATCTTTGAGGTTTTTGCCAACAAGGACGCCAGTAACCAGTGGAGTCAAATTAAAACAGACTATGTCATCTGTAAAAGTCGATTGTATCGAAAAACTGATGATGGCAACAAGTTGGTGGTACCTCAAGCAATCAGATGGCGCGTAACCAAGTGCAACCATGATGAAGCAGGACATTTTGGAACCGAAAAGACTTTGGAAAGACTAAAGAAATATTTTTGGTTTCCAAGGATGCGTGGATATATCAAGTTCTACATTGCTTCTTGCCCTGAATGCTGTGTGAATAAGGTAAAGGGCGGAAAATCTGAGGGTGAACTATACTTGCAGGAAGTAGTACACATACCGTTCCGAACAATTAACATTGATCACGTTGGGCCGTTCATAAGAAGTAAAACCGAAAACTGTCACTAACTGGTAGTTGTGTGTGCTTTTACTAAATACACCTTTCTAGTACCAACACGTAATACAAAGCCCTGAAACAAATTTTTTGCGTTTTTGGGCAATCTGTACGCCTAATTTCGGATAGAGGCACATCGTTTACATCAAAGGAGTTCGACCATTTTATTAATGAAAATGGAATTCAGCACATCAAAACGGCCGTACGCACGCCTCGCGCTAATAGACAGGCTGAACGTATGAATAAAACGTTACTAAGTGCATTGAAAACTAGCACAGCCAACGATAAGGATTGGTATCAAAAGCTTGGTAAAATCCAGTGGAGCATGAATACAAACATCAATTCCACCACAAAGTTTACTCCAAACGATCTGGTCTTTAACTTCAATGTTAGAGACGTATCCAAAAATCGGTTAGTTCAGGCTTTAACTCAGGAATCTGAACCAGAAGTCAATGTTGAAGTAAATCGTCAGCAAGCAGAAGAAAACATTAAAGCAGAGCAGCAAAAATGGAAGAAACGCTATGATGCCAGGCATACTTCCCCAAAGAAATTCAGTGTAGACGATCTGGTTATGATCGATTTTGTTCCAGCTGCGACAGGAGATACACATAAATTGGATCCAGCTTTTAAAGGACCTTATATTGTTACAAAGGTTCTGTGTGACGACCAACACGTAATTGAGGACCTTCCAGATCGTTCAGTTTCTCAACGACGATACAACAACGTAGTATCCATTGATCACATGAAGCCTTGGTGTGCTTTAATCCCAGATCTGGATACCAATGATGAAAACTATGACTACTCAACAGAAGACTAACTGTCGTCAGGAAAGGCCGAGATTTCAAAAATAGGGCAGTACGGTTGGCAATGTCAAAGGAGTAAGACGTGTGCTGCACGCTCACAAGCTAACAAGATTTCTTTATAATTTGTGTTCTTTATATATTTCATTAAATTTCTTGTCAATAAATACTTATAACCATCCTGAACGAGCGCAGAGGTATTTTTTAAACATAACTATTTGTGTTGTTGGTAACAGTTATAAATTGTTCGCAAATAAAAAATACTTTCCTAATTATATATTTTATGACCTCTTTTATGAAGGGATAATATTCCATGAATTTTTTCCAATACCTGGTACTTTGCGCCTGCGTTGAGGCATTTTAGAAATCCTTTGTAACATAACTATTTGTGTTGTTGGTAACAGATATACAGTGGTCGGCATATGTATTTTGACAAAATAAAAGTTAAGTATACTCATAACTTGAATTTACTTCTTGTAAACTATAGGCATCAATGGAAAGGTAATTTCAATGCCGTTTGAATGATACAATACATTTCTTTACCCATTCAGTACTTATTGAAAAGGACGAATTTGTGTAAATCAACTTTGAAATTAAAAAAAAAAACTTTTTTCCTCGTCTTGAAAACTTAAATTTTTTGATGCAAAAAGTTTCTTCAAACAAAAACAATAGTAACTGCAAAAAGAATTTTTCAAAAATCATTTTTCTTATATTTTTTATGAATTTTTGAAAATGCTTAAAAACAGGCATTTGAGCCATATTTTTGTCTTTTTCATACAAATTTTTTCCGACATTGTCACCTTCAAAAAATCATAAAAAATATAAGAAAAATGATTTTTGAAAAATTCTTTTTGCAGTTACTATTGTTTTTGTTTGAAGAAACTTTTTGCATCAAAAAATTTAAGTTTTCAAGACGAGGAAAAAAGTTTTTTTTTTTAATTTCAAAGTTGATTTACACAAATTCGTCCTTTTCAATAAGTACTGAATGGGTAAAGAAATGTATTGTATCATTCAAACGGCATTGAAATTACCTTTCCATTGATGCCTATAGTTTACAAGAAGTAAATTCAAGTTATGAGTATACTTAACTTTTATTTTGTCAAAATACATATGCCGACCAGTGTAAATGGTTCGCAAATAAAAACAAGGAAGAACGCTATAGTCGAGTACCTCGACTATCAGATACCCGTTACTCAGCTAAGGGACCAAATGAAAATGGAGATATGCAAGCAGCAAAGCGAGATTGAAATGCGCCACCTACCGGCGGTAGACAGATTTTTTTTGGATCAATCGATAGGTATTGACGAGACCAATACATTTCAGTTACAATTTCTTATATAGCATGCAAATTGTGAGTGCCACAGGCTTAGGCGGTTTGTGGGCTTGGAAAATTTTTTTTTGGTCAGTCGATAGGTATTGATGGGAACAATACATTTCAGTTAACATTTTTATTCTAGCATCAAAACTGTAGGAGCCACAGTTTTGGGCGGTTTGTGGGTGTTAGAGTGGGCGTGGCACTCTGCTGAAACAAACTTGCGCTGCGTAAGAAGCTCAGGAATCTGCACGCCATATCTCAATAGCCTAGCTCTTATAGTTTCCGAGATCTCAGCGTTCATCCGGACAGACAGACAGACGGACAGACGGACAGACGGACATGGCTAGATCGACTCGGCTAGTGAGTCAAGAATATATATACTTTATGGGGTCGGAAACGCTTCCTTCTGCCTGTTACATACTTTCCGACGAATCTAGTATACCCTTTTACTCTACGAGTAACGGGTATAAATACTTTCCTAATTATATTTTTTATGACCTTTGCGCCTGCGTCGAGGCATTTTAGCAATCCTTTGTAACATAACTATTTGTGTTGTTGGTAACAGTTATAAATGGTTCGCAAATAAAAAATACTTTCCTAATTATATTTTTTATGACCATTTTTGATGACCTTTGCGCCTGCGTCGAGGCATTTTAGCAAACCTATGTTTAATGTAGGTAACCAACTTGACTCTGGGGTTATGGTACGGTTAGCAATGGGTGGTTTGCTTAATGGGATTTAAATTATCGGTGACATGATGATATTATTATATGGTGGTGGATGATATTATTATATATTCTTAATATCTGTCATTATGAATCAAAATTGTTTATCAAAACAGGTTCTAAACAGCTTTTAGACAGCTTGTGAACAACTTATTTCTTAATTAGTTTTACAATCACAGGATACATCTTCCCCCAACATAATCGGACATGTTCCTCTAAGATTTATATATCAATCTTCAGATATTTTGGCTTTGCGTTCTTTCTCACGTACATAGCAAACACATTGAAAATCAAAGTGTAAGTTTTTACTTCACATCAAAAGTCGTCTAGTGACCAAGAATTTTTGATCATTCTTAACAAAAGACTATAAAAGCTTGTAGACGTTAATAACAACTAGTAACTCGCTAATAATAATTAGTAAACAACTTGTATACATCTACTAAACATATAGTAACCAGATACTAAACATCTAGTAAAGAACTTGTATACATCTACTAAACATATAGAAACCAGATACTAAACAGCTAGTAAACAACTTGTATACATCTACTAAACAACTTGTATACATCTACTTAACATATAGTAACCAGCTAATAACAACTAGTAAGCAACTAATAGACATCTACTAAGCAGATAGTAACCATCTAATAATAAGCCTAGTACTCACATCGACGAAAACCGCGAGCTAACCATAGGAGTGAGCGAGAGGCAAACAGGCGGCTAAAGCTTTTCGTCGGTTCTGTTTTTCAGCGCGGTACTCAGATGAGCTAAGGAAATACCAGAAAAAATACCAGACTTCGCGAGTGAATTTTCGATGAACGCCGTTAGCAGCGGCCCAAAGAATAAGAAACTTAATCTTTGGCGGTGTTCGTGCAGAAGCGGTGGAGAATTTAAAAATTAAAAATGGAAGAAAAACACCCAAAGCGGCTAAAGGAGGTCAGTGCAAATGAAAAAGAACGCCTAATCCAAGCTGTTGCCCATTGTTGTGGGACTTGACCGACAGGAAGCAATACCACAACGGGGCAAATCCGCAGAATAGTTGAAGCGCTGGAGGAGATCCACTAGAGAATCACAGTGGAAGGGAACATGGGACATCGCTCGATCTCCGACGAGCTCTCCATTGAGGACTCCTCCTTCACCAGCTACTTGGCAGCTGGGATGGAGCGGAGACAGAGGATGCGTCGGCTTCTATAGGGAGAAGGAAATAAGGTCGCCCGCTAAGGGACTGCTGGAGGAGCCATTACCAGCCATTATTGGCCAGCTCGGAGCTCGACTACAGATGGCGCGGGAAAGATGGCGAAGCATCCGCGGGACGAGAAGGAAGCCTTAAGCTTCTAATTTACATAAATAAAAACATTCGTTAAAAATTTCATTTATTTTTATTTTAATTTCTTTGTGTACCAGCAGTCTCTTCTTTTTTAAATTGCTCCAATTGATTTGTTTTCCGTTTGTCAACAAACCCAGCTGCTTGACAGTAAGACCATGCCACATGCATGGCGGGTGAACTTTGAAAACTTCGGTCACACTACAAAGAATAAGATTAGCCGATCTGAGTACTAGGCTATAGCTCATAACAGTTAACAACAGCTAGTAATCAAAGTCCAAGCAGCTCAATCGCCATCATGAATCACGAAAACCAGATGAGTATTGTAATTAAAGAGTTTATTAAACTTATTCAAAATCTTAGATAATGATGCCTTACTGATACAAATAGTATACAAATAGAATAGAACTAGAAAACTAGAACTAGAAAAATAGTTGACAACAAAAACCGATATTACCAGGTCCCACCACCTCTATCATAAACTTGAATCAAAATGTGATATAATATTATTATGGGTAAGAACAAATGAATGCTTTAAAAATAATCCAACATCTGAGAAAGATCCCATTGTGAGAACTATTTCACATCTATCTATGGGAACCAAGCGAAAATCTGCGTTTGGAACGAAGATTAATAACCGGCATGTTTCTTACAGAGGGATGGAGTAAGAAAATTAATTATATAAATATTTGTATATAATTACAAATATACATAAAATATAATTAATTAAGAATTTAATGAAATATGCTTACAATAAGAAAATATATAAAACAAGGAAGAACGCTATAGTCGAGTACCTCGACTATCAGATACCCGTTACTCAGCTAAAGGGACCAAAGGGAAATGGAGATATGCAAGCAGCAAAGCGAGATTTAAATGCGCCACCTACCGGCGGAAGACAGATTTAAGCATTGTGGGCGTTAGGGTAGGCGTGGCAAATTTTTTTTTGGATCAATCGATAGGCATTGACGAGACCAATACATTTCAGTTAAAATTTTTAATCTAGCATAAAAATTGTGGGCGCCACAGGCTTGGGCGGTTTGTGGGCGTTAGAGTGGGCGTGGCATATTCGCATAACAAACTTGCGCTGCGTACAAGGCTACGGAATCTAAATCTGAAATCCCAATACTCTGTCTTTGATAGTTTCCGAGATATCCGCGTTCATATTTACGATTTTTTGAAGTTTGTAGGCGGTTTGTGGGCGTTAAAGTGGGCGTGGCAAACTTTTTTTTGGGTCAATCGATAGGTATTGATGAGAACAATTCATTTCAGTTTAAATTTTTACTCTAGCATCAAAACTGTAGAAGCCACAGTTTTGGGCGGTTTGTGGGCGTTAGAGTGGGCGTGGCACTCTACTGAAACAAACTTGCGCTGCGTAAGAAGCTCAGGAATCTGCTCGCCAAATCTCAATAGCCTAGCTTTCATAGTTTCCAAGATCTCAGCGTTCATCCGGACAGACGGACAGACGGACAGACGGACATGGCTAGATCGACTCGGCTAGTGATCCTGATCAAGAATATATATACTTTATGGGGTCGGAAACGCTTCCTTCTGCCTGTTACATACTTTCCGACGAATCTAGTATACCCTTTTACTCTACGAGTAACGGGTATAAAAATATTGAATGATCCTACAAAATTTTTTTCTGACTGTAATTAAAACTACAAGTACAAATGAAGGGAAAGTATTTTATTCAATGTCCTTGGGTCTTGAGCATGTGACTTTGATAACGGTCATGTAAGGTAATGATAGTTCACTGCAAGTGTGTTTGGCTAACACATCCGAGATACTTTAACTTGTGTGCTTTGATAATTCTTAATAAGAGACTATAGCAACTCATAATACTTGTTAACAATTAGTTACCATCTAAAACCAAGTACTTTACAGATACTATACAGATAGTAACCATCCAAAACCAAGTACTGTACAGGTACTATACAAAAAGTAACCATCCAAAAACAAGACTAAACAGAAAGTAACCATCAAAATACTGCTAGGTAACAACTAAATACAACGTGTCAAGTCTATGTCGGTATGACTACTACCCTAAAAAATTGTATATCTCTGGATAATCTTCAAAGTCAATATCTATTAAATTCTGGATGGAGCAGTGGAGACGAAGTTTCTACGGGACCCCACTTCAAATTTTCTGTACCATTAAAAAATTTGTTGGGATTGGCTGAGGATTATAAAAAAGTTTTGTTAAATTGTAAACACGAACTAGTGTTGATGCTAACTAAGAATCTTGGTGATGTGTTTGAATAAACCAGAAATGAACAAACTTTTACGATATTATTAAAAGTTGTGTAAACCTACCAATCGCATTCCAGAGTTGGGATTCAAATGTTAACCCCAAATTGGTGTATGGCAGTCAACACAGCTGAAATGTGAAATTGTCAGCTAACCGTGAAAAACCAAGATTTGCCATAATTGGATTTACACTAAATGGAGAACTTATCACAAATAACTTATCAAACTTGAAAGTTCACTTGAATTCTGAGTCATATCCATATGATAATCTGAATGTTGCTTTTAGTAAGAATCAGTATGCTCACCTATATGAAATGTATACAAGATTTCAATCTAGTTACTATAATCGTGAATCACAACCATTTTTGACCCCAAATGAATTTATATTGAAGGCCCCCGTTATTGTGGTTGATCTTTCATATCAAAACGAATCAGTGAAAACTGGTCCTGTTGATGTGAGAATTTCAATAGAACTGAAGACACCAAGTCATGAATATACCCAAGCTTACTGTCTCCTCATACATGACCGTTTAGTTGAATGTAACCCATTAAACGGACTAGTACAACGAGTTGTTTAACATTAGAAAAATGTTGAAAGATACTGTTTCGATTGATGTTCAAGGTTTCTTTGATAATAATAATAATTTTATTCTAAAGGAAGTTGGAATTGTATTCGAAAAAGATCCAAACTTGAATAATAGTTTTTTAATAGAACCACCATATGATTTTACTTTGTTAAATACAAAATCTCGAAAGACTGCAATTTGGTTAACCAATACGCATCACAAAATTGTTTGGAACGATGGAGAAAATAGTTTTCCACAAGCTCGAAAATATCTAAGGACAATTACAAGCGGAAAACAAATTATTTGTAAAGGTGTGGAAAAGAAACGATTTCTACAGACGTTTTTTGGGAGTCGTCAGCTCATTAATATCGAGGAAATGGGCTGTCCGTCATTAAACAGGTTTAAAGGAAACCGGTTTCCCTATTGTGAAACACACCTTTAGGGCGGGGTTTGTTCTCTTAGCAATGCATACATTATTTTGACATTTTTTAAAAAAAGCTCCAAAACAATAAAATAATTTTTATACATTGTTTTAAAGTTGAGACTAGATGTGTAAAGATGTGCAAGAAAACAAAATTAACCAAATAAAGTTTCATGAGGAAATTGACCAATTTATTAAATAATTTAAAGGACAGATAATTAGTCAGCATTTTCAATACCTTCTAAACACAAAAAAAATATGTTAATGAATCGAGGTGGACATGATCCCGAATTGACGTAAACGGAAACGTGCGCCTGCCTCTATGCAAATCGCCGAAACGAAACCAGAAAATTTATTTCAATATATAATAAAACATGTTCGCAATACCAAAATAAATGAATAAATGTATTATTATGCTACAAAATAAACTTCTGACCTTTTATTTCGAGTTAAAATTACAGGTACGGAAAATGGAAAATATTTCCTTGAGTGAGATATGTCGGCCACTTGCGAGTTGTTGCGCGGTCGTGATTTCAACCCTTATGGGCACGTATTAGAGCTAGTAGTCAGCCGTGTGATCGTTGGCGTGAGGCCCATGATCTTGTCAATAGGCGTGAATTTTGTTTAAGGAGTTGCGAAGTTTTAAAAAAATAAATTATTTGTAAGTAAAACACGTCAAGCGGGTTTGGTGGGCAAAAATCAACTGAATATTCTTTATTGATAATGTTTTAAAGAAAACTTAATTTAGGTTTACAGAAGTGCTTATTAGGTTTTCTTACGAATTATTCTGGTCGACATGTGTAAGATCGTTGGCCTCTAGTTAGCCTGAATTTAATAACGATCGATGAACTATGCATTTCCTGTTTACTGTGTTATATTGCTTATTTGGATTTTATATTTTCTTAGAACTTATTTTGGTTGGCATGTGCCAGATCGTTAACCTGTGCATTTCCTGTTTGCTGTATTACTTTAATATATTGTTTATTTAGCATTTAATGAGTTAAGCAATTCTTGTACTTTATTATTAAGAGGTGGTAAAGAAGAAATTGAGTTTTGGACATATGTGGGAAGTGAAGTGGGGTTATACGTAACTTCTCCCCCTTTTAGATAAGAATTCTCCTGAATTCTATTGTTATTAAGCTGAATTTTAATTTTCTTGTGTTTTAAAACAATGTAAGCAATTAATACAATTATTGACAAAAGTATGGTTGCATTAAAAAAATAATTTATGTCTTTATGTGTTTTTAATTTTCTTATGTTTGACCAGTTAATCTTATTATTTTCCAATATTTTCTCAAAAGTGATTTGTTTGGTAAAATTTTGAGTTTGGTTTGATTTCTCATATAAAATTCATTTCTTATCTAATTCGTATGAATTTGTAAAATAATTATTTTCTATACCTATTGTACAATTTGTAAAGTGTATTAGAATAATTTTTTTCTTTTTAATTTCATTGCTGTTACAATTTTGATATAATGTTTCATTTTTAGCATTCTTAATTACTACGGTTTCTTCGTCTAGTTCTAATATTTGCATTTCATTTCTTTGTATCAGTTTGCAATTTTTTTTAAATACACAATGTTTACTTTTTCGCATTTCTTTTAATTTCTTATTTGTTTTATAGGTGTATGTTTAATTTTTATAGTTAAGTATCAGTTCTGATTCCTGATCTATTTCAAAGTTTTCTTCATTAGGCATCGGTATTATCTGTTGTATTTTTACTGTTATAAAGTTTTTTGGTATTTCTATTGCGAATACTAAAAGGTTATTACTGAACATAGCCGTAGCTAACTTTATATGGTTTAGTTTGTTGAAATCGATATTGTATTTTTTTATTTCGTGATCTGTTAATATGCTGGGATGTAATATATTGTATCTAGCAGAAGCAACGTTATCCTGCAAATGTTCAATCTTATTTTTTATTAACTGAATTTTTATCTGTTGGTCGTAATATAAGTTCTCTTGGTATCTGTTATTTTCGAATTTGCTAATTGCATTCAATTGTCTCTCTATTGCCTCTCTATCTGATTTAACTATTTGTTCAATGTATTTTATTGTATCATTGAAATACGTATTTGTCGGAGATGTATAAGAAGAAAGAAAATGTAAAGGAAACTGTAAAGCATTAAGAAAGAGAAAGAATAAAGAATAAAATAAACTAGTCATTAGGTTATTTGTGGTTCCTTTTAATTGCACAATTGCTGAGAGCGTGGACTGAGAACGAGAGAGAGTGTCGTCTCAGCCGAGTGTGGCGCGGTCATGGTCTAGGTCAAGGACTCTGAGAGAGAGAGAGAAGAACCAAAAAGGAATTGCATATGAGAGAGAAAAGAAAGGAATTTGCAATTGGATGAGGCAATACCTTTTGACGTGTGTCAGAAGAAGCCGGCAGAAGGAAGCCGACTTTCACTTTGCTTTTGATATCTAAACGGAGAAGACGTTGACCGCGACTCACTACGCAACTGCAGCAAAAATGCAAGAAGGAGACCAGCAAATGTCTCAGCCCCTGACATCAGAAGTGGGATCGGCTCAGGCCCAGCGTGATAGTGAATGGCGATCTCTGTTGGAAGCACAAAATCTACGATTCATCGAAATATTAAAAACAATGCAGCAGCCTGCTTCAACAACAACAAGTGAAAAATCATTGAGACTACCCAAGTTTAATCCAGACGCGGCTGAAGCTGACGCCAGCGCGTGGCGCAAAACAGCCGACATGATTCTCACGGAGCATCCTCTGGAGGGCAGTGCGCTGGTTATGTCGCTGAGTGGAGCACTAGAAGGGAGCGCTTCCCAATGGCTTGCACAGATCAGCTACGCTGGTATTACCTGGCCACAATTCCAAGAGTTGTTTGTTCAGCGCTACGACGATTCTGAGACGCCGGCCGCCACCTTATTGAACATTCCCAACGGACGGCCGAAAACGGGCGAGTGTTTGTCAGCGTACGGTAGCCGATTAGTGACGTCACTTTTGACAAAATGGAAGTCGATGGACATCGAAGAAGTAGCTGTTTCTTTCGTGCTGGCACACACGTCACAAATCGACACTAGACTGCAGCGTCTACTGTTCACCACCAATATAACGAACAGAAATGAACTACAGCAGCAGTTGAAGGCGTACGCATACAGCAAGCGAAGTGAGCATTTGGCTTCAGATCTTTCGATAGGCCCCGACAGGAAGAGATTCAAGGCACACACACCAATGAAGTGCCATTACTGTGTAATTTCTGGACACAAAATGCTGGAATGTCGTAAAAGGAAGGCAGAACAATCAAAACCAAATCAATCGTTTGGAAGACCACTGGCGGGACGAGACAGGACTGGCGTGACTTGCTTTAAATGTGGAATCGTCGGTCATATTGCATCGGCATGTATGAAGGGAACAGCAGCATCGAGTAGCAGTATGAACGAGAAGCGAGTAGATGTCTGTGCAGTGTTGGAGCCGAAAGGAATTTTATATCAATTTGGTGAGGCCTTTCCATTCTTTTTCGACTCGGGTGCCGAGTGCTCCTTAATAAAGGAAAAGTTAGCAGTCAAACTGGCCGGAAAAAGATTTAATAATTTAGTCATTCTAAAAGGAATTGGAACAAATGTTGTACACTGTAATTTACAAATACTGTCCACCATACAAATTTGTAAATTTAATTTGGAAATCATGTTTAATGTAGTTATGGACGAGCATTTGAAACATGACATAATGATTGGTCGTGAAATCTTGGCACTTGGCTTTGGCATAACGATGGATGCTGATAAATTTAATATTTTTAAAAGTAAACAAATTAATTCAATATCCGAAGAAACTATTACAAATTATGATAAGCTATTTGATGAAAATAATGATTTAAGTGATAATGATAAGTCTAAATTGAAGAACATTTTTGACCAATACACTGAGCATTTTATAATTGGAATACCGAGCCGACGTGTCACGACTGGAGAATTAGAAATTCGTTTATTAGATGCCAACAAGACTGTGCAGAGACGTCCATATCGACTTGGCGTAGATGAAAAGGAATTAGTTAGAGATAAAATCAAAGAAATGTTGGCGGCTAGTGTAATACGTCCAAGTAATTCTCCATTCGCGAGTCCAATCTTGTTAGTTAAGAAGAAAGATGGCAGTGATCGTTTGTGCATAGATTATAGAGAGCTAAACGCAAATACAGTGGCTGACAAATATCCTTTGCCTCTAATATCAGATCAAGTAAACAGACTGCGTGGGGGTAAATACTTCTCTTGTTTAGATATGGCTAGTGGGTTTTATCAGATTCCAATAGATGTAGGATCTATAGAGCGAACTGCTTTTGTAACCCCTGAGGGCCAGTACGAGTTTCTATCTATGCCATTTGGGCTGAAGAATGCCTCTTCGATTTTTCAGCGAGCTATAGCGCGAGCACTGGGTGACCTGGCGTACTCCTATGCAATTGTTTACATTGATGATGTAGTGATAGTAGCAAGGTCAAAAGAGGAAGCATTTGAAAGATTGACAGTTGTGCTAAAGGCTCTATCGGAAGCAGGATTTTCATTTAATATAAAAAAATGCTCTTTTCTGAAAACTGAAATAGAATATCTTGGCTACTTGGTCAAGGATGGTAGTATTGAACCAAATCCGCGAAAAATACAAGCTCTGGCTGGACTATCTCAACCAAAGAATGTTTCACAATTACGAAAATTTATAGGATTAGCGTCGTACTTCCGTAAATTTGTCCCACAGTTCTCTGAACAGATGAAACCGTTATATCAGTTGACTTCCAAAATTAGTAGTTTCGTTTGGAAAGCTGAGCATGAAGAAATACGGCAGAAGATCATCTCAGTACTAACACATGATCCGGTTTTAATTATTTTTGATCCACAATATCCCATAGAGCTGCATACAGATGCAAGTGCAAGTGGCTATGGTGCCATTCTCATGCACAAAATAGACGGTAAGCCTAGAGTGGTCGAATACTTTAGCAAGTGTACATTGCCCCCAGAATCGAGGTATCATTCATACGAATTAGAAACTCTGGCAGTATACAACGCTGTAAAAAGTTTCCGACATTACCTTCACGGTCGAAAGTTTGTAATATTCACAGATTGTAATTCGTTGAAAGCAAGTCGTGCTAAAATAGAACTAACGCCGAGAGTTCACCGTTGGTGGGCATATTTGCAATCATTTGATTTCACTGTAGAGTACCGCAAGGGAAATCGCATGGCGCACGAGGACTTTTTATCCAGAAATCCGATTGTCACTGAATGTGAGACAACCAATAGAGTACCCGAAGTCCGCATCGACCTGACAGAGGTGACAGACAACTGGCTTGTAGCTGAGCAGCAGCGTGATTCGTGTGTAAGGGAAATTATAGTCCAGTTGAATGATGGAGAGTTGTTGGAGAGTTTAGCAAAGACGTATGAGCTAAGAGCAGGAATTCTGTATCGGAAAATTCAGAGAAATGGAAAAACACGCTGTCTACCTGTAATCCCAAGAGCCTTTAGGTGGTCTGTAGTAAATCACGTCCATGAAGCAATCATGCATTTGGGGTGGCAGAAAACGTTAGACAAGGTTTATGAGCAGTATTGGTTCGAGCATATGTCCAAGTATGTACGAAAATTTGTAGAAAACTGCATCAAATGCAAACTAGCAAAGCCTCCATCAGGGAAAATTCAAATGGAATTGCATCCAATTCCGAAAGTTGAGATACCTTGGCATACTGTGCACATTGATATTAGTGGAAAGCTGAGTGGTAAAAATGATACCAAGGAATATGTCATAGTACAAATAGACGCATTTACTAAATTTGTTCACCTACATCATACTTTGCATTTAGATGCAGAAAACTGTATTAAGGCTGTAAAATCAACAATATCACTTTTTGGGGTACCTAACCGTATCATAGCAGATCAAGGCAGGAGTTTCTCTTGTGGGAAATTTCGTGAGTTCTGTTCAATGCATAAAATAGAGTTACATTTGATAGCAACAGGTGCAAGTAGGGCCAATGGACAGGTTGAAAGAGTCATGAGCACGATGAAGAGTATGTTGACAGCGGTAGAGATAGGTGAACGTTCCTGGCAGGATGCACTCAGTGAAGTACAGTTAGCCATGAATTGTACAACGAACAGGGTAACAAAGTATAGCCCATTAGAAATATTGATTGGAAGAGAGGCCAGGCCAATGGGCTTATTGCCAATAAATGAAGAGACTAAAATAGATTGTAAGCAAGCGAGGGCTCAGGCCAAAGAAAATATTGAAATAAATGCGAAATATGAAAAGAATCGAGTTGATAAGAATAAGGCCAAAGTTGTAAAACACAAGGTTGGGGATCATGTCTTGCTTAGAAGTGAAGAGCGGCATCAGACCAAATTGGATCCTAAGTTCAAAGGACCTTTTGTGGTTGCCGAGTTGTTGGAAGGTGATCGATATCTGTTAAAATCGTTAACTAGCAAGCGAACCTACAAGTATTCGCACGAGAGTTTGAGAAGGCTGCCGGACGAGCAGATCTCTGATGAGACTATTGAGGAAAGTGACAGTGGTGAAAAAGACACTCGTCGTGAGACATCAAACACAGGGGCCAGATTTGATCAACAATAGTCATGCCTAGTATGGATGATATTGTGTGATGCAGTTTGGATCTGAGCAGATCGTGGCACTAAAGGTGCAAAGCGTCGCGTGGGACGGCAAGAGCCTGTAACTGTGGTTTGATAACAAGGATAGCCAAATGGTCGGGTTTGCGCAGAAGAGTACGAGCTACTGAGAGAAAGTTGAACCAGGTCAAGCCGAAGGCACAAGTGTGGAACCAGAAGTGTTCTGTCATGGCGTGTGGCGCGGTTGACTGGTGTGACAAGTTTGATTTGACTCACTGTATGATGTGAAAAAGGGAGATAGCCTGCGAAACCGACATTTGATGACGCAATTTACAAAGTTGTGTGTGTAGACTATTTGTTAAGTTAAGAATGATGTTGAGAGATGTAAAAGAGGAAAAGAGAAATAAAGCAAGAATGATACCAACCTAGTGTTACAGTATGCACACGAGGACGTGTGAAAGTCAGGATGGCCGTGTCGGAGATGTATAAGAAGAAAGAAAATGTAAAGGAAACTGTAAAGCATTAAGAAAGAGAAAGAATAAAGAATAAAATAAACTAGTCATTAGGTTATTTGTGGTTCCTTTTAATTGCACAATTGCTGAGAGCGTGGACTGAGAACGAGAGAGAGTGTCGTCTCAGCCGAGTGTGGCGCGGTCATGGTCTAGGTCAAGGACTCTGAGAGAGAGAGAGAAGAACCAAAAAGGAATTGCATATGAGAGAGAAAAGAAAGGAATTTGCAATTGGATGAGGCAATACCTTTTGACGTGTGTCAGAAGAAGCCGGCAGAAGGAAGCCGACTTTCACTTTGCTTTTGATATCTAAACGGAGAAGACGTTGACCGCGACTCACTACGCAACTGCAGCAAAAATGCAAGAAGGAGACCAGCAAATGTCTCAGCCCCTGACATATTTATGTAAATTTGCTTGTTTAATGCTTCATCTGTTTCCTGCATGTTTTCTTTAAATGTAGAGATTGTGGTTTCCATATAGGGTATACAATTTGTTTTTTGTTTCAGTTAGTTCCGATTGTAATATGTGTTTGTTGTCATTGTTTGTCATTTCTATGTTTTTTCCTATTTCGTTCAAAATATTGTCAATATCTTTTAAGTTTATTATATGTACTACTATATCTGTTGTGATAATTATATCTTGATTTTTCATCTCTATTTGCGCATACCCGTCCTGATCAGGTATTTCTTGAATCGTTAGTGTTCCCGCTGTTGTTGTTATTGCCATTGTCATTAGTATTGTCGTCAGCAACATAGTCGTCGTTAGTATTTTCTGTAAATTTATAAGGGCGCTTAATATTTATTGGGTCAATATTACCGAGATTTGCTTTTTTGAATTTCGGAGCTTCTTTGTGTCTGACTGCCTTGTAGTTCTTTATAAAACCCTCTTCTCGTTTTTCTTCATAATGCTCCCTGTTGCCGTTGTGCTTTTCTAACATTTTTTGTTTAGCGCTATCTATATTTTCTTTTATTTTTGTCAATTCTATCTTATTGTTGTGGGCTTCGCTGGGGGTACATTTGATTGTGGAGTGATATCTTTCATTGTAATTTCTCACTGCTCTCTGCATAATTTGTTTTACTGACATATTCGACGCTTCCGTTTTATATGTTATTCTAAACTTTTCTGCTAGTGAATTGTGTAGTCTTTCTACATCTGAATTGCCAGTGTGACTATTCGGTTTTGTTAAGTGTAATTCTATCCCTTCTTGTCTTAGTAGTTCTTTAATCCTGAATGAATCAATTTCGTTATCAGCTATTATTTTACCTGGTTTGCCTATTTTCGTAAAATGTTCCTCCAATTGTTCTACTATAGTGATATGATTTCTATCATTTAATGGGTATACTGCTGCGAACTTTGAAAATTTATCTATGGTCGTTAAAAAATGTGTATTTTTTATTACATATGTATCCAAGTGTATTATCTGATTTTTATCTGATGGGGTTTCCGTTTTACTGAATTTATTTTTAATTCGATTTCTATCATATTTTATTTCTTTGCAAAAATCGCATTGATTTATAACCATTTGCAACAACTCTAACAATTTTGGAAAGTAAATCTTGTTTTTCAATTGGTTATATGTTTCCTGAATTCCTGAGTGCATACTTTCTCTTACATGATAAAACGAAATTTGTCTTACTGCTTCTGTTTCATGTTCAATATCTTGAGCTCTGAGTGTGCATTTTATGAATTCTAATTGTTTGTTGTCTGAAAACATTTCTATTAGTTTTTCTTGTACTATGTTATACTCTTGATACGATAGTTCTGAATAGATTCCGACTTTTCCTTTGTGTATATATTTCCTGAAAATATCTCCCATTGTTGGAAAGTCATGTTTTGCTATAAATATTATTGATTTTCCATGTATTGTTTTATACTCGTCTGTTTTACTGTGTGTAATAATTATTTGTGTTTTATATATGTTAACTATTTCCTCTTTTATATAAAAATGATTGTGTAAATTTTCTTCGGCTGAGTGTACTGTTGATGTTGAGAGATTATCTTCAATGTTTGCTATCATGTTTATGTCTGAAATATTATCTTTGTATTCATTGTCTTTTTCGTTTTCGGTTTTGTTCGTGAGGTCGCTGTCTTCCAGTCTGCTAAGAAAATCTGCCACTTTGTTCTCTTTTCCTTTCAAGTAATCTATCTCAAATTGATATTCTCCTAATTTTAATAACCATCTCTGGTGTCTGGGTGAAATATCTTTACCTTTATGTTTTGAGTGTAAGAATTTTATTGGCTGGTGGTCAGTTAATATTTTGAATTTATTCCCGTAAAGGTATGGTCTGAAATAATTGACGCTCCATAGTATTGCTAGGAATTCTTTGTCTGTTGCTGAGTAATTTTTTTCATGATTGTTTAGCGTTCTTGATGCAAAGCAGATTGGATGACCGTCTTGAGATAGGACAGATCCAATTGCATAATTTGATGCATCTGTAGTTAATGTAAATTTTTTTTCAAAATTGGGATATCTTAAAATTGGGTGAGAACTGATTAAATGTTTTAATTTTTCAAATGCTTCGACATAGGTGGGGTCTTTTAGATTTATTTTAACATTTTTTTTCAAATACTTGGTTATTGGCTGTGCTACTTTAGCATAATCTTTTATAAATTTTCTGTAATAACCTGTTATACCTAAGAAGCTTTTTATTTGCTTCTCTGTTCGTGGTAACAGTAATTTTTCTATGATTGCGATCTTATTTGGATTTGGCTTAATGCCCTCTTTTGTAAGGATATGTCCTAGAAATTCAGTTTCCTTTTTCATGAAGTTACACTTGTCAATCTGTATTTTTAAATTTTTCTTTTCTAATATTTGGAATATTTCGTTAATAGCTTGAATATGTTCTTTTAATGAGGTGCTGAAAATAAGTATATCGTCTAGATACACGACGCATTTTTTATTAATGTGATCCCTAAGTATTTCATTCATAAGTCTTTGGAATGTGGCAGGGGCATTTTTCAACCCAAATGGCATTCTTATAAACTCATATAGTCCATGTGGCGTTACGAATGCCGTTTTTTTTCTGTCTGATTCTCGGACTAAGATCTGATGGTAGCCTTTGGCTAAATCTATTGTAGTGAAGTATTGAGCTCTTCCTAGTTTATCCAAAATAGAATTAATGTTCGGAATCGGAAATTTGTCGTCTATGGTTATTTCATTTAACTTCCTGTAGTCTATTACTATCCTAAACTTTTTCTTTCCTGAGTTGTCGATCTTCTTCGGGATTACTATAAGTGGGCTAGAGTATCTTGAATTACTCTTTCTAATTATACCCTGTTCTTCCATTTCTTTTATTTGTTTCCTAACTTCTTCCTCGTGTTGTGGTGGGTATCTATAAAGTTTTGAGTTTAACTGTTCCTCTGTATTGGTCCGTATTTCGTGTTCAATTTCTGTCGTACTAGTTAGTTGGTCTCCCTCCTTAAAAAAAAGTTTGCTAAATCGTTGTACAATGACTTTAATTTCTCTGACTTCTTCTTCGTTTAAGTGGTCGAGTTTCAAATTCTCTAAGTTTTTACTGCTACTTTCTAATACAGAAACTTCTTCGTATTGATATGGATTGTTTATAATTACGTTTTCTTTTTGATTTAAAATTAAAACCTTCCTCTCAATGTTTATAAATGCATTCAAAAAATTTAGGAGATCTATCCCTATGATAAAATTGTATTTTCTTCCCTTAAGCGGGGCTAATTTCCATCGTACTCTTGCGTTATTTGGTAAGTTAAATTCTTTTGGGGCTGTGGTATGAATTTCGTACGCTATTAGGTCTTTGCTGTTAATTGTAGTGTATGGTATGGGCGTATTTAGTCTCATTTTTCTGTAACCGTTAATCTGGTCGCTAACTAAACTCAAGGTGGCTCCTGTGTCTATTAAGGCCACGTATTTCTGTTTGTCTATGTTAAGTTCTATTAGTGGTAACCCATCCGAGGCGGCTTCGTAAAAAAAACCGTATTATTGAATTCTGCCTGTGGATAGTTTTCCATTTGATTATTATCGTGTTTCCTGTTCGAGTTATGGTCACTGTTGTAGTTGTCATTTTCGTATCTGCTTTGGTCGGTATTGTTTTGGTGTTGGTTGGCTTCTATGTTATCTACCTCCATAGGTACCACATTCGCTGGCCTATTTTGCCTAGACTGATGTGATCCTGCTTGTTGATTCCACTGATTATTTTGATATCGTCTACTTTGTCCGGAGTTATTGCCTCTAAAATTCTGAGGGGTATTGTTCTGTCTAACTTGTCCTGAATTGTTGCTCTGATAATTTTGATGTACATTTTGCATTGTATTGTTTTGCTGATTATATTGTTGATTGGTATTCTTATTTTGATGTGCATTTTGCATTGTATTGTTTTGCTGATTAAATTGTTGATTGGTATTCTGGTTGTTGTTCCTGTAATTGTTTTGATTAGGTCTACCTTTCCTATACTGATACCTAATGCAACTATTCTCATATCTGCGTTGCATCATTATCTTTAATATAGTGCTTAAATCTCTGACTTCGTAGATCTTGTCTAGTAAAGTGCCTTGTGTCATTTCTTTGGCTGTGTTAACTAATAAACTTTCGACATTACTTAAATCTATAAAATTATCATTCATATGATACACAATTAATTCATCATTTTTATATTTTATGTTTTGAATTTCTACTGCAAGCTCGCTCACCGAATTCACTCTCAGGTCACATATCCTCTTGTAGATTTGGTGCGGCTCCGTGTCTGGTCTGTACCTTAACTTCAAGGTGGCTTTTATCAGGTCCCAGTTGTCCGGCTCCGGGATATTTATTACTGCATCCTTTGCTTGACCCTGAATTGTCCTGTAGAATATTGTCCTTGTGGCTTCTCTCTTGAGTTGTGGGTCCTCTACCGTCTGTAACAGGTACTCCACGCTACTGAAGAAGATTTGGTGGAGATTTCCCCGGTTCCCGTAAAGGTTGCCAAACGATTGATGTTTTTGAACAACCGCTCTTGTTGGGCTGGGTTGTTTCCATTTCCTTGGAGCTGTACATACGCTTGTTGCAGTTGCTCCAGCTGTCTTTCCCTTATAGCCAATTGTTCCAAAAGATCCGCTTGGGGCATCTGGCCGTTTTCGTGAGCCATCCTGCTATTGTCGTATGAAGCGATCCTTCGCTGCCTTCTTATATCCAGGTTGAGTTGATTTCCTTCTTAGCGCTTTCTAAGTCGATTTTAGTTCGATCTCTACAGGCATTAATCCACTGATTTTTAGTTGGATTTAATGCTGTTGCGCTGCTTGGTCTGGTTTTGCTTTGATCAATGCACTTTTCTATGCACTGCAGCACGTTCACTTAGCGGACTGATTTTTAGTTCGCTTCTGTTCGCTGACTTTTTTGTATTTTTTATTTATCACAAAAAATTTTTGTTATTTTTTTTTTTCTTCACGTTAAGTTCGATTTGAATAATCACTGGACCCTCTTTAATTAAAAAGGATCCTACCGACTGCGCCAATTTTGTTTAAGGAGTTGCGAAGTTTTAAAAAAAAATAAATTATTTGTAAGTAAAACACGTCAAGCGGGTTTGGTGGGCAAAAATCAACTGAATATTCTTTATTGATAATGTTTTAAAGAAAACTTAATTTAGGTTTACAGAAGTGCTTATTAGGTTTTCTTACGAATTATTCTGGTCGACATGTGTAAGATCGTTGGCCTCTAGTTAGCCTGAATTTAATAACGATCGATGAACTATGCATTTCCTGTTTACTGTGTTATATTGCTTATTTGGATTTTATATTTTCTTAGAACTTATTTTGGTTGGCATGTGCCAGATCGTTAACCTGTGCATTTCCTGTTTGCTGTATTACTTTAATATATTGTTTATTTGGCATTTAATGAGTTAAGCAATTCTTGTACTTTATTATTAAGAGGTGGTAAAGAAGAAATTGGGTTTTGGACATATGTGGAAAGTGAAGTGGGGTTATACGTAACTTTTTTCTTCACGTTAAGTTCGATTTGAATAATCACTGGACCCTCTTTAATTAAAAAGGATCCTACCGACTGCGCCAATTTTGTTTAAGGAGTTGCGAAGTTTTAAAAAAAAATAAATTATTTGTAAGTAAAACACGTCAAGCGGGTTTGGTGGGCAAAAATCAACTGAATATTCTTTATTGATAATGTTTTAAAGAAAACTTAATTTAGGTTTACAGAAGTGCTTATTAGGTTTTCTTACGAATTATTCTGGTCGACATGTGTAAGATCGTTGGCCTCTAGTTAGCCTGAATTTAATAACGATCGATGAACTATGCATTTCCTGTTTACTGTGTTATATTGCTTATTTGGATTTTATATTTTCTTAGAACTTATTTTGGTTGGCATGTGCCAGATCGTTAACCTGTGCATTTCCTGTTTGCTGTATTACTTTAATATATTGTTTATTTGGCATTTAATGAGTTAAGCAATTCTTGTACTTTATTATTAAGAGGTGGTAAAGAAGAAATTGGGTTTTGGACATATGTGGGAAGTGAAGTGGGGTTATACGTAACTTGCGCCCTCAGGCTTGTGCATGTGTTCCTTTTATTGCGCTTGTCAATGAGCGTGCGCCTTCAGGCTTGTGCATGTGTCCCTTTTATTGCGGTCAGGTGATGGACAGGTGCGCATGTTCGGGTAGCTCTTGCTTGAATCTCTTTTATGACATGTTTATGACCCATTTGTGGAAAGGAGAGAATCTTAGACAATTTACTAGTTAAACTTTCTGGGACGGAAACAAATACTATGCTTATGCTATGAATTTCATGCATTCTCCAATACATGAAATTATAATAGCCCCTGTTTATACAACGCAGACAAATTCATGAAATGATATTAGTAAAGCTGTCAAATTTTTTGAATTTGATATAGAGCTCTATAGAGTAGTAGGCTGTGCCTCAACTTTTAATGCATTGGGACTGAATTCATAGTCAACTTTCGTGTGTTATCGAATTCATGAAATGGTGTTTATGCACGGACGAATTTGCTCATTTCATGAATTGATTTCATGAAATAGGCATAGCATAAACACAGTAAAAAATGTGTGTTTAAAAATATTCCACATCTGAGAATCATTAACTTGTGAGATTTATTTTATAAGGGTTCTTTTGATTTCTAAATTAGTTTTACAATCATAGGAAACATTATTCCCCAACATGATCGGACATGTTCCCCTAAGATAACAACTTTTGGATACTATGGTTGTGCGACCTTTCTCACGTGCACCTTTCTCACGTGACTATTAATTGCACATAATGAGGGGAAGGATACATGATCAATATTGTCACATGGGGATGTGGGGGCGATGGGGGCAATTAAGTATACTCTTTATAGACATGATCTTGACATTTTTATGACTTCAAAGCCCATTAAAATCAGTTAATTTATTGGATAATGCTAATTGTCCCAGAACCCGCATACGTTAATGAGGAGGCGGGGGCCATTAATATGTTAATTAGTGATGGGCGGGGGTCATTAATATGCTAATTAGTAAGGGGGCGGGGGCCATTAATATGTCCCAGAATCCGCGATTCCCTACTACTAGCCAGTGTATTTCTCGCCTGCTCGACGACCCTGCGATCCCTAAAAGTTCTAGCTGTAGCTCTCCTAGCCCTATCCTGCGCTCTTTCCAACAGGCGATCCAGTGTTGATCTAACCTGTGCTCGTTGCAGGGTATTTGCTTCTTGCTCACCCGCACGATACGTAGGATCCAAGCGCCTAATTGAACCACGCCGAGTATCGGCTGCTTGCTCATCCGCACGGAAAGCAGGATTCGATCGCCTTTCCGAGTGGTCAGCAGTATTTTGAACCTGCTCTGTAGCTCGGACTTGGCTATTTCGCCGCCTAATAAAACGACGCCGAGTATGGGCTGCAGCATCCAAGCGTCTTTCCCTACGGTTCGCTGTGTCTTGATCCTGCTTTATATCTCTAAGTTCGCTAATCTGTCGCCTTTCTGAACGACGCCGAGTATTGGCAGCCGGTTCGACTGCACGAGCAATAAGATTAAGGCGTCTTGACCTACGAAACTGTAGGAGCCACAGTTTTGGGCGGTTTGTGGGCGTTAGAGTGGGCGTGGAACTCTACCAACTTGCGCTGCGTAAGAAGCTCAGGAATCTGCACGCCAAATCTCAATAGCCTAGCTCTCATAGTTTCCGAGATCTCAGCGTTCACCCGGACAGACGGACAGACGGTCAGACGGACAGACGGTCAGACGGACTGACGGACAGACGGACATGGCTAGATCGACTCGTCTAGTGATCCTGATCAAGAATATATATACTTTATGGGGTCGGAAACGCTTCCTTCTGCCTGTTACATACTTTCCGACGAATCTAGTATACCCTTTTACTCTACGAGTAACGGGTATAAAAATAGCATTTAAAAAGGCAATTTTCTTATATTTCTATAAGTAAGAAAAAAGTGCGAAGCGATTACAAAAATTGAAAATTTAATCGGAAAAAATTTTAAAAATGAAAATAGAAATGTTTATAATTTTTAATAAAACTACTTTAAAATTAATAAAATTTTAAATCGGAAATTTACTGAAAAAAAATTTACAATATGAAAATAGAAATGTTTATTATTGTTTATATAATTACTTTAAAATGGGTACTTAGCAAAGTGCACAGCAACCAGTCATCAGCAAATCGCGGCAGCGACGTCGGCAGAAGAAGAAGAATAAAACTGGTAGACCAATGAATTGGTGTTCGGTTAGAGCCAAAAAGGGGAACAAAATTAAGTTGTTTATTATTCAATAAAGTAAGTTAGCCGCGCACTGTGCTCTCTCTTAGCGTTGGAAGCGCTTTTCATTCTCATTTTTTTGTCCCTCTTTTGTTTCAGCCTGCGCCAAGGAAGAGAGAGCAATACATAAAACAGACAAAAACAATTTATTAATGTATGCTTTTTAAGCATCAACAAACAACAAAATAATAGCAATAAGTAAATTGGCCAGCGGACAGAGGGGAAAAGGACACATAGTTTAAATTGTTAAATATTCAATAGAATAAGTTAGCCGCGCACTCTGCTCTCTCTTTGCGTTGGCAGCGCTTTTCATTCTCATTTTCTTGTCCCGCTTTTGTTTCAGCCTGCGCAGAGGAAGAGAGAGCAAGACATAAAACAGACTGAAAACATTTATATTAATGTATGTTTGTTAAGCATCAACAGACAGCAAAATAATAGCAATAAGTAAATTGGCCAGAGGACAGACAAGAAGAGGACAAATACTTTTAAATTGTCAAATATTCAATAGAATACTAGCCGCGCACTCTGCTCTCTCTTTGCGTTGGCAGCGCTTTACATTATCTTTTTTTTTTTTTGTCACGCTTTTGTTTATATATACATACATAGTCCAAAAGAGTTATGTATATTCGCCGCGCAATTCAGTTTGCAACTACACGCAAACATACATATGTAAATATATGTCATTTTCTGGCCCTGACGTCATTGCTTTTCCTAACAGTCTATAGGTATTGGTTAAAACAGTGAATATACATATCTGATAAAAGACATAACAGAACGATTTACAGAGCTGTAAAGTTTTTTGCGTCAATTTTACGTGCTCGGATTTTCTGTCCTTTTACTCCAAACTTCCGTCTCATTTGGCCCAAGTGAGTGCACTGCGGTAAGAGAAAATGCAAGGAGCGAGAACCCTCCCCCCGCGACCATACCATTGTTTCTCAGAAATTTAAAACTAACAATAAGCAAATCGGAATTAGGTAAATGAAATTGGTAGAGAACAGGGGAGTCCGAAAGGAAAAAAAAGTTAATACTGTTCAATTTTTAAAATTATTTAATAGAATAAGTAAGCCGCGCACTCCTCTCCCTATAACAGACGGCAGCGATTTTCGTTGTCATATTTTTTGACCGGCTTTTGTATGTTTCTGGCAGCGCCAAGAAAGAGAGAGCAAACATAAAATAGACTTAAAACATTTAAGTTGTTCAATGAAATATTTGGTCAAATATCTTTCTTCGAATGAGTTCTTATTCGCCGCGCAATTCAGCTTGCAACTATTTACACACACATAAATATATTTGTCATTGTATGGGTCTGACGTCATTGCTTTTCTTTTTGGGAGGTTTGTGAGCGTTAGAGTGGGCGTGGCACACTGCCGAAATAAACTTGAGCTGCGCTAGAATCTTAAGAATATACATTCAATCCTTTCAAGCTTTTAAGGTTTACGGGATATCAGCGTTCAAACGAACGTTTTTGGGTGGCTTGCAGGCGGTTTGAAGGCGGTTTGTGGGCGTTAGAGTGGGCGTGGCAACATTTTTGGATCAATCGATGGGTATTGAAGAGACTAATATATTTCAGGTAACATTTTTTATCTAGCATGAAAATTGTGGGCGCCACAGGTTTGGGCGGTTTGTGGGCGTTAGAGTGGGCGTGGCATATTCACGTGACAAACTTGCGCTGCTACGGAATCTAAATCTGAAATCCCAATTCTCTATCTTTGATAGTTTCCGAGATATCAGCGTTCATATTTACGATTTTTTGAAGTTTGTGGGTGGTTTGTGGTCGTTAAAGTAGGCGTTTCAAATTTTTTGTTGGGTCAATCGATAGGTATGGATGAGAACAATACATTTCAGCTAAAATTTTTATTTTAGCATCAAAACTGTAGGAGCCACAGTTTTGGGTGGCTTGTGGGCGTTAAAGTGGGCGTGACACAAACTTGCGCTGCGTAAGAAGCTCAGGAATCTGCACGCCAAATCTCAATAGCCTAGCTCTTATAGTTTCCGAGATCTCAGCGTTCATCCGGACGGACAGACAGACGGACATGGCTAGATCGACTCGGCTGGTAATCCTGATCAAGAATATATATACTTTATGGGTTCGGAAACGCTTCCTTCTGCCTGTTACATACTTTCCGACGAGTAACGGGTATAAAAACCTCACCTGATACGAAAATCAACCCTATTTTGGTAGAACAGATGATCGTGCAGGACCGAATGCTGCTTATGGGCCAAGGAAAGATAAAAATCCGGCGAATGATAATCAATTTAAAATAGAAGAGAGCAAACGGCAGAATAAGATTTTTCCCGATGAAGAAGGGATTCATTTCACGAACTTAGCATTGATGGATCATAAAATAAAAGAGCCTGAAGGTAGCGACACTAACTCGTCCGATCGAGAATCAACCGCTACATATAATGGTTCATTGCAGCTGACTAAACTTTATACTGCAAGAGAAAAAACAATTAATACAAAACCGACTTCTCATCAACTTAAAACCTACAAGAAGTATGACTTTTGTTAAACATTTCTAAATTTAACCAAGAAATATCTAAGTTTTGTTGTCCACATCCCATAGACGATCCAAATGATCAAGTTCTACGAGGGCACAATTTCAGTCCCCACGGTAATGTCAATTTTATCTCAAAGGGGAGTGTTAAGCAGCATCAAGAAGATATGAAGGATTTTAGTCACAAAATTGAACCTCCGCAGGTGAAAAAAAGATCCTCCACGGTCAATGATTTGTTAGGTGCTTTCTATACAATTTGGCCAAGGGCTGACGACATCACGCCTTAATTGAGGGTACCCAGCACCCACTGGGTCCCACTACTCGACTGAAACAGGCAAAAAATGACAATAACCGCCGATACCGTAATTAGTATACCCCCTCACTTAAAAAAAAAAAAAATTGGTGTTATTGGAAAGCCTTTTTCAAGCCTTTTCCAATGGTATAATTTTCTTTGCTGTACAAAATAAAAACTGCACATTTTGAACAAAACTCACCAAATTTAAATTTCACACCTTCGGGCACAAGCAGTCATGAGTAAGGACTCGAGGGTAGGGGGTGAGATTCGGGTTCGTGGGTACACACGTTCACTTTCTCCTGCTCACTCTCAGAAGATAACGAGGGGTCAATGCTGCCCCGACCTTAACTGACCATTTATTCGTATCTTGCTTACACAGATATTGCCTTTCCTTAACCTGTGTCAAAGCCGTACACCTTCGATATTTACCTACATCCTAACCCCTCTTACACCACGTTCACCCCCGGTAATTTGTTATCAATCCTTGTGTTCGTTTTCCTTCTAATAACCATTCGACTGGGGTATTGGGCTGCTCCTTATATTCGAGAACCAATCGGATTGGTTCTAGGAGTACAACATGCCTGTATACACTCCCTGTAGATGTCAACCTGTTAGTCTAGACTATATAAATGACACCACTCAAATTGCTCAGGATCAGTTCTTCAAATACCTTAGTACTGCATACCTATGGATCTAACCGTAGAATTTATCAATTCGGAAAACGATGTTGAGATTGACAACCTGGATTTACCACCTACGCAAGATTCCGATGTTGAAATAACTGAAAACTGGGATCTGGACCTTGTGCAGGTTTCCGAATCAGAAGATTCGGTTGATCGCCTCCTACAAAGCGTTTTTTCACCGGCTGCATCATCGACCCAAAATAGGGACTCAGGATTGGAGTCTCTTGATTGGAGCCAGTTTCCATTAGGGACTACTACGCAGGATTTTTTGGAATCCCTTACCACACACGATGAAAGCAAAGATGAATATCAGTGTGCACAGGAATTTCAATTGGACGACGACCTAACCAGGTCAGAAGATGAGGTTTTACAAATCGACGACCACATCTTTAAAGAACTTATGGGACCTCATCCTCAAATTCAAATCAGTCAAATTACTGATATTAAAATCATAATAAGAACTAGTGTTATTATCTTCTAGCTCTGCATCCACATCCATATCGGCCTCTCCTGTGTACATTGGTAAAGGTGTCGTCCCTTCTTCTTCACTCTTTTCCGTCTCCATTTTCTCATCTTCTATATCTTCCTCTATATTCGTCTGTGAAAAGAATTCTTTATAGGAATCACTAGCATCAAAAGGCCGTGGTGTTATATTTCGATTAAACTGCAGATCTTTCTTATTAGTTGTAAAGTAGAAATCGTCCAGCTCTCTCCTCATCGTTGTATTTTTTTTAGTTTGCTTCAATTCACGCTTTTCTTTTATACTCTCTGTAATGTATTCCAGCGTGGTTTTATTCAAAGTGTGGCCATCACTGTTTAGTACCAATATCTCTTATATCGATTACACAGGCAAAGATATCGATCGAAAGCTTAACGTACGATATATACTAAATATGTGCTATATAACATGTCCCTTCTAAAGGTTTTCTTCATATTTTCAATGCTTACAATTTCAATTCATTGCTTAACAACCTTTCCCTCCAAGCGGGGTCTAAGGCTTCTTTTGGGTGTTATACTCCTAATTGGGCTTCTAGAGGAAGAATCCGCACATACTTTAGATTCCTCATTTTGTGTATCAGCATTATTCCACACTTGTGCACATTTGTGAACCTGATCCGTATTGTCCATCCGTTTTGTATTATCCTCACAACCATGAAGTAATCATTTTTGATAGGCGCAGCATGATAGGCTCCATGGAATTAAAGCACTTTTGCTGGGACTATCCATGAGTTGTTGACATGGATCGCATTTGCTAATCATGTAATCTGTGTCCTTGTCTAACCCTGGCCACCATACGTAGTGTCTGGCCCATGCTTTGGTTTTAACAAAGCCTAAATGCGATCTATGTAAAGATTCAAGAACTTCCTTATAAAGTTTCTTGGGTACAATGGTACGATATCCCCACATTAAACAGCCGTATTCAATTGATAGCTCTGTGTGTTTCTGAATGAAGGGTTGAAACTCTTTGTCCAAGGATTGAATGGTACCATGTTCTATTCCCTTTATTACTTTCGACAATGTAGAATCACGTCGGGACAGTCTGGCTATGCATTGAAAATTTAAGTTTAAATGATTATGTAAAGTTACGAAGTTCACATAACTGCACTCTTCAGTCTGAGTCTGTGTTAATGAAACTTGCGGAATTCTCGATAAACTATCTGCCTCATTCACTGATCCCTTGACATATTCTACACTATAATCAAACCCTGATAAATTTAAAGCCCATCTTTGTATTCGAGCTGACGCCATTACAGGCAATCCTTTACACTCGCCAAATAAAGTAAGTAGAGGCTTGTGATCAGTACGCAACGTAAATCTGTTACCCAGTAGATACTGGCGAAGTTTGTTAACGGAAAGACAATTGCTAACACCTCCTTTTCCACAGTGCTGTAATTTCGTTCACTCGACTGAAGGGCTCACGAAACAAAAGCTATTGGTTTTAAAGAATCATCTACGAACTTGTGTGAAAGAATACCTGATACTGCTGTATTACACGCATCTGTGGTTAAAACTATTTCCAATTCTGGATTGAAGTGTACTAACACATGATCAGATGCAACATCTTCTTTAATCTGTTGATAGGCATTCTGACATTGATTCGTCCATACGAACTCTACACCTTTTCTGAGAAGCTGATAAATCGAACCCTTTTTTCGGAAAATCTATATATGAACTTGGAATAGTAGTTTACCATTCCGGTGAATGCACGAACTTCAGAAATGTTTCTTGGATTTGGTGCGTTCAGCACACACGAAACTCGTTCCTTGTTTTTGCTGAGACCGTCCTTGTCAATATTGAACCCTAAATATGTTATTTTGTTTTTGAAAACCATGCACTTTTCTTTACTTAAGTGTAACCCTGCTGACTTAAGTTTTCCTAAAACCTTGCTTAATGTGTCTACATGAGATTTCAAATCTAAACCAGTGATGGTTATGTCATCTTGATAAACGACAACATAAGGAATGTTTCGAAGCCAAGATTCCATTGTCTTTTGGAATATGGATGCTGCAGTTTTAATTCCAAATGGCAATCTTTTGACCTTAAAGATTCCTACATGTGTGCTCCACGTGCATAATGACTGAGACTCCTGATCAAGTAATAACTGATTGTATGCTTGAGATAAATCCAGCTTTGTAAAACGTTGGCCTCTCTGTAATGCAGCGAATATTTCGTCAATTCTTGGAAGCGGGTACCTAAACTCATTAAGATATTTATTAATGGTATCTTTGTAGTCTGCGCAAACCCTCAATTCACCATTAGGTTTCAGTATGGGAACAAGAGGGGTCCCCCAATCTAAACTATCTACTTGCTCAAGCATGCCCTGGTCTACCAGCTTTCTTATCATTTGCTGTACCTTTGACTTCCACATAAATGGTAAGGGTCTCGGCTTGTGAAAGCTGGGTTTAGCTTCTTCCAAAAGACGAAGCTTGACTGTTTCACCGTGATACGCTCCTAATTCATCTAAAAAAAACTGAAGAAAACTTGTTTTGAATTTGATCTACTAGCGTTGTATTGCTTTCACTGCTCTCTATGGCATTGACTTGACATAATTCGAAGTTGAATGCTTGTAAAAAGGATCTTCCTAATAGAGGCATATTTTTAAACGCGACAAAAATAGAATTGGCATTGGTGTCCTTGAATTTAATTTGTGCAACAAACTCACCCAGTATCCTTATCGGGTCACCATTATTATTTTACAGGGATCAGGTTACAAGGTGCACCCGTGTCACATGCTGCATAAAATTTGATGCCATCCACTTCAATAGTAAGTGTGTACACTTCCTCTGAACCTTTACCTAAGATACTGAAAATGCTATTATTAAAAATTTCGTTATGACTATTTAGGTGATTTGGATCAGATAAAAAGTTTACATTTCTGCCTTTAGTTGCTTTACATACAGTTGCAAGATGTTCAATTTTGCCACATTTATGGCAAGTACTGTCCTTGTACTTGCACTCCTGTGATGAATGATTTCGCCATCCGCATCTTGAACATGGCTGCCGCTTTTTGCCTTTCGCCACTTGCTTATGGTGCGTCTTGTTTACGAAATTGACCATTCCGTCTGACCTAGTCCTGCTTTCCTCCATCGTACACGCCTTAGTCGCCAACTTGGTCTCGTACAGTAACGCCTTCCTTAGTGCCACATCCAGGGATATAGTCCCGTCTTCCTCGCAAAATCTTTCAAACAGCCTGTGGGACATTCCAACGATGAACTTGTCTAGAACAAATGCTTCTAGATGCTCTCCAAAAGTGCAGCTGAGCGCTAGTTTTTTTACCCTTGCAAACCATGCTGCCACCGATTCTTCAGCGAGTTTACGAGCCAGATGAAATTGCCTGCGTTCGTAGAATATGATTGTTGGCGGTGTATACTGGGTATGTAGCATGGCGCATAGTTCTTTGTATGTTTTTCTTGTCGGTAATTCTGGACTGCAGAGACTGTGTAATACACAATAGGCTTCCGAGCCAACTGACTTCAGTAATGTCGCCTTTTTGGAGTCGTCCAACGTGATTGCCACTTCTGTGAAATGCACCTCTAAACGCTCTAGCCACATCTGCCATGTGGATTCGCTCGGTACGAGTTCTGGAAAAGTCACAGCCAGCATGATGCTGAGGTTAGACTGAGCCATTGCCGGAACTTGAGCGTCTGCGAGCTTTTGCTTATGGTCAGGCATTTGGTTTTAGTGTTGTACATACAACTTTTCCGTCCTTGTAACACAAGGATGTTATTCACATTGTAAAATTTGCGTGGTTAACCTTAAAAATTAAGGAATTCGTTTTCCTCGTCGCCAATATGTAATGTATTCCAGCATGGTTTTATTCAAAGTGTGGCCGTCACTGTTAAGTACCAAGATCTATTATATCGATTACACAGGCAAAGATATCGATCGAAAGCTTAACATACGATATATACTAAATATGTTCTACATAACACTCTCTTTACATTAGAAAACTTTTGTTTTTTATTTTCCTTAATAAGTTCATGTAAGGGTTCAGTAATGGGTATAAAAGTTTCCTCCAATTGTTAATTCGTATGATTTTTGACTTGTTTGAGATCATCGAATTTCGACTTCAAAGCAAATCAAGCGTTGGTTAACTGAGACATAATATTTACGGTAGTATATTGTACAAACTTTACAGGTGAAAAACTTAAAATTTCCGAAATTTATGTAGTCACTCCTCAGTTACTAAACAAATACTGTAAGGGAACGCCATAATCTGTGATATTTATATACCATTTCCGAATAAAAAAGATTCGATATATTTTCTTCATTATATTTTGTTGGGGCGGTGCGGCTTGATCGATGAAAATAGTTGAAGCCCCAAGACTGAATGGTACCCAAAAAACACGGGAGTACTTTTGGGGTTTTTACGCGACGAGCGTAGGTGTTTATTAGTACACTTTGAAACATGAACTGCCTAAGCCTAACTTAACTTAAGCGCTCCCTAGCAGAGCGGAGACTTAGGGGAGAGATGGAGAGGGAGAGCGGACGGCAGTGCGAGCGCGCGAGATGTAGACATCTGGATAAAACTGCCGCTCGACACTGCCTCCTGAAATTAAACGCCCTTTTGACGTGAACATTCTCCCCCCCCTTGCGAGGACACCCGTAGCAAGAACCTCAGGATAGTAGGCTCAGGAATACGTTGGAAGTGTAGATCGGTCGTCCGTATGTAGGAGAGTGTGGTGGTCCTTTCCACACTTGTGGCAGTGATGACCACTACGGCAGGAGTCCTTGGTATGATTGTGAGCCAAGCAATTGGAGCAGTACTTCTGGATATGTACTTCCTGGAGCCGATTCTGGGGGCTTAGCCGTTGAAAGTGGTGGCACTTCCGTAGAGGATGGATCTTTTGGCAGACTCGGCATTGGTAGGATTTAAGACCTCGAGTACGTCTGCCATCCAAGGATGGGTATGGAACCCAATACTCGGATGGAGTATTCTTAGGAGGGACTTTTTGTACGGAAACTTGCGCTGAATAGGACGAAATGATGTGTGGAACTGAGACGGTTACTGGCCTTGGAGAGTCGGATGGAATCGTCGGAGTAGTAGGGCCGCTGTTTCGATGCAGCAATGTGTGATGCCGATCTTGGCAAGTGAGACAGTTGTGAGCGCTTGTGCAATCCCGGAATTGATGGCTACTTGCAAAGCAATTGGAGCACAACTGCTTCCTTTGAATATAGGCTAGGCGATCGTCTACCGTCATCTGTAGGAAGCGTGGACATATACGCACGGGGTGGTTCTTCTTGGAACACAGATCGCAGCCCTTGGGTATCGGAACTAACCTTGTGTTGAAGGAATTTATTTTTGGAAATTCTGCCACTCGATTTGTGTCTTTGGACTGGACGTGGTGGAAATTGGCAGATCGGAAGCTATCGACGGCCTCAAGAGTTCGATGGCGCTCTGTCAAATATGAATCAAGCTCAAGCCACGTAGGAATTTCGGCTTTATTTTGGATGGATTGCTCCCATAATGAGAGAGTAAGCTTTGGTAGTTTTGTCGAGCACATATAAACCAGGATAGGGTCCCAATTCTCAATATTAACACCGGAAAATTTTAAGGAAGTTAAGCAACCTTGAAAAGTGCGTTGAAGTTCCTTTAAGGCTGCTCCCGACTCCTGTGCTATGGATTGCACATTGAAAAGTGTTTTCAGGTTACTGTTCACCTGCAATCGCTTATTTTCGAAACGCTCAGTTAGGTTATTCCAGGCTGAGCGAAAGCCATCATTGGTGAGTGGGGATCTTGAAACTATGGAATGAGCTTCGCCATTTGTTTTTGAATTTAAGTGGAATAATTTTTCAACGGGCGTTAGACTCGGATTGTCTATGTATATTGCCGTGAAAAGGTCCCGGAAAGTCGGCCAGCGAAGATAGTCGCCAGAGAAAACCTCTGTGTCGATAGGAGGGAGCCGACAGCCATAAGACGTGGAATTTCGGGACGGAGTTACTGGAGCTTGAGGTATTTGGGAGGAGCCTTTTTGGATTTGTTCCATCAACTGCGCGGCAAATATTTCGTAAGTGGAGTACGTTTGGTAATACGTGGACTTTAGTATGGATTTTGTGTCTGCGGCGCTCTCGCCTGCAGATATAATGCTGTCGGAGCATATGTCGTATGCTGCCTTTACCGTTTGCCACAAGGAATTGAGGTGATCGCGACGGATGTTACAGGCGGATAACGTTGGTGTAGGAGCACCTGGAGCGTTCACAGTGGCCTCAAAGTGGATCAGACAGTCAGCTGTGGCCATAAATCGGGTTAAAGCGGATTTTACTGATGTTGCCATGACGTTAAATAATTTAGAATTTTAATTCAGATGTAAGGAAACGGATTGGAATCAAATTGGAATTTAGGAACCAATTAAGATTGTAAATATATACGGTCACACTGTCGGATAGGCAATAAATATTAATTATATCGGATGGTCGGACTTATGTAAGGAATTACGGACTTTAATATTGTTTGTTTGAAAGGAACACTTTTTGTGAGCTCTTGACCCACTGTGCACTGGCGATATACGTATGTATGCACACTGTACATATGTACATATGTGGGGTGCGAATAGCGGAATAACGTTGCGGGAATTGGAAAGACTTCGCTTATGTTTGTATGTCGGTGCGTTTGTTTGTCACCTGCACAACTAAATTGCAAACGATTTGCTGGAGTAAATTTGTGGATATTGTCACTTTGTTTTTAATTTTAGAAATAGTTTAGCCGTATTTGTAGGTCGAGAAAAGTAGTTGGAGTGGACTGTATTAGAAATAAGTAGTTCGAGTGGACTGTATTAGATTGTTTTTGTAAATATACACATGCAGCTGGAACACAGTAAAAAACAAGGAAGAACGCTATAGTCGAGTACCTCGACTATCAGATACCCGTTACTCAGCTTAAGGGACCAAAGGGAAATGGAGATATGCAAGCAGCAAAGCGAGATTTAAATACGCCACCTACCGGCGGTAGACAGATTTAAGCGTTCTGGGCGTTAGAGTGGGCGTGGACAATTTGTTTTTGGATCAATCGATAGGTATTGACGAGATCAATACATTTCAGTTAAAATTTTTCATCTAGCATAACAATTGTGGGCGCCATAGGCTTGGGCGGTTTGTGGGCGTTATAGTGGGCGTGGCATATTCGCGTGACAAAATTCTATCTTCTCTATCTTTGATAGTTTCCGAGATATCCACGTTCATACTTACGATTTTTTGAAGTTTGTGGGCGGTTTGTGGGCGTTCAAGTGGGCGTGGCAAATTTTTTTTTTACCAATCGATAGGTATAGATAAGAACAACACATTTCAGTTAAAATTTTTATTCTAGCATCAAAACTGTAGGAGCCACAGTTTTGGGCGGTTTGTGGGCGTTAGAGTGGGCGTGGCACTCTCCTGAAACAAATTTGCGCTGCGTAAGAAGCTCAGGAATCTGCACGCCAAATCTCAATAGCCTAGCTCTCATAGTTTCCGAGATCTCAGCGTTCATCCGGACGGACAGACAGACTGACAGACGGACCGACGGACAGACGGACATGGCTAGATCGACTCGGCTAGTGATCCTGATCAAGAATATATATACTTTATGGGGTCCGAAACGCTTCCTTTTGCCTGTTACATACTTTCCGACGAATCTAGTATACCCTTTTACTCTACGAGTAACGGGTATAATAAAGAGTGCAAATCTTAAGGACAATCTTTATGATCGGGAATTTTTTACTGTGGCTGAGTTATATTTTACACACAATTGGAATTGAAAATATATTTGAGAAATATTTTTGTTGAATAGTAGCACTGAAATATCTTCTGGAATTGTTTCAAGTGTACAATTGTGGGCAAAGGAAACTGGAATAATGTCGGGCACAAGTAACGGAATCGAAATACATATATTAAATGCCGTTGCGTCGGATTAATCACTTTTGGATTTAGACAATATATATGCTGGGACAAAATCAAAGAAAACTCCAGGAGAGGAAAATCCAAAGATTTTGAAATCCGGCTCGAAGGACCAAAATGTTGGGGCGGTGCGGCTTGATCGATCAAAATAGTTGAAGCCCCAAGACTGAATGGTACCCAAAAAACACGGGAGTACTTTTGGGGTTTTTACGCGACGAGCGTAGGTGTTTATTAGTACACTTTGAAACATGAACTGCCTAAGCCTAACTTAACTTAAGCGCTCCCTAGCAGAGCGGAGACTTAGGGGAGAGATGGAGAGGGAGAGCGGACGGCAGTGCGAGCGCGCGAGATGTAGACATCTGGATAAAACTGCCGCTCGACACTGCCTCCTGAAATTAAACGCCCTTTTGACGTGAACATATTTAAAAAAGTGTATTTATTGTTATATTATTAAAATCTCATTCCTTTTAATGATTATGGACCTATTTCTAAATATAAATTGTCATTACTTTTACGAATATTAAACTTTCCATCAACTATTTCATTGTTGATATTAGGTGTACCTTTCTGGCATGTACAGGATGTGTTCCTTCAACTCGAGAGCAATTGATTCTCCATCCTTTGTTGTTTTGCGCTCCTCTTTGAGGGTTGTGATCTTACATTTTCAGGCATCCTTGTCTTCGATAGCAGTGTCTTTTTATTAAATTTATTGATCTTTAATTATCATCTGATCTTTAATTATCATCTTTAATTATCATCTGGTAATTCATCTGGTTTTCCGGATTCATGATGGTGGTTGGGGCTTTTATACTTGGTACAGTTGTTACACGTTTTATTTAGCTGTGATTTGATGCTTACTACTTGTTTAGCAGTTGTTCAGTACTTGTTTAGTAGTTGCTTATTAGTTGTTATAGATGGTTACTATCTGTTATTTGATGAGGAAAGTAGAACCGCGTAGTTATAAGTTGCGTTGATAACTCCGCAGTTCTTCTTTCCACCTCCGGGAATAGAGCTCGTAATCCTATAATATCTCAACTAGCAGCTAACCTACGTTAGCTCAACCTCAGCGCAGCTCCAGCATCGCCTTTGGTCCGCTATGGCAGTAACCATCGTTACCATTGCCGCGGCGCGATCGTATTGTGAGTGTCTACTTCGGTTAAGCACAAACATTGGTGATCCCGACGTGATCCCTTACCAACAAAGGATCACACTCGGGAAACCCCTTTTTCCACCAAAAGCTGAACCTCTGACTGGTGAGAAGACCCGTTAAGTTCACTACATCCACCCGCCCTGGAAACCATAGCTCATCCAGCTTCACAGGATACTCAGCTTACTCCAGCTTCACAGGGTTCACAGCTTCATTCAGCTTCACAGGATACGCTTCTTGATCCAGCGTCATAGGTTCGTCAGCTTAATCCAGCTTCACAGGATTCACAGCTTCATCCAGCTTCACAGGACACACAGCTTTATCCGGCTTCACAGGATTCTTCGTTTCCAGGGCACACAATATGTCTACTCCATTCATAGAGGAAACAAGTCACACAAGAATCGATTTATACAATCGATTACTAGACAACCAAAATGAGCTACAAGTACAGATCCAACAGCTCATAAAGAATTATGGCAAGGATTCGGTCGAACGAAGCCACCGAGACGGCTATTATTCCGGTAAGCTAAATCAGTTGCAGAGAAGATGCAACGAATTGGAATCATCATTAACATTAGCCTCTAATGCTCTAACGGTCACCCCAGCCCTACAAAGGCACCTGGACCTCCATTGGGCGCTACTGAGGCAAGTCCACGACGAGCTGGATAGCACACCTGGTGTAGCAGCTCTGGCAGAAGCAGAGCTAGCCCAATTCCACACGTTATACGAGGAATACGAAATGAACCTGCTTCGACAAAACGACGCTTCAATGACGCTCTAGACTGGCCACGGTTCCATGATCTCTTTGTGGAATCGGTACATAATAAACCAATTCGACCAGTCAAAAACTACATATTCTTCACTTCGCTTCGTGGTGAAGCGAGGAACGTTTTGACAGACACAGCCTTCTCACAGGGTGGCTATGACGACACCTGGTTGCGATTGAAGGCCTGGTACCAGAACGGAAAAATACTAGTATTCGCCGCCATAGCAAATATTATTGACCATAAGCCTATAGACGGCTCCTTGCGCCAACTAAGGGCCTTATATGACACTATCAAAAACTCAATGAGTACTCTTTAAATCCTCGATGTCAGCACCAAATCCTGCGATCCAATCCTGTGTTTTATTATCAGAAGCAAACTAAACCAGCAGTCTCTAGCTGCACTGGAAAATTCAGCGGAAGCAATTCCAATGTTAAGGTGTGACCTGAAGTTTATTGAGCGGCGCGTTTGCATGCTGGAGACGATAAGCGCTCAACCGACATAAACACTCCGCCATCAGTCAGTTCACAACGAAGGGGCTGTAAGATTTGACACCTAGGACCACATCATCTTAGAACATGTTGCCGTTTCCAGGAAATGGACCCCAAAACACGGCGCCAAGCCATTATTCCAGTAGGAGCATGCACAAATTGCTGGTCTACAGCTTGTGGGAGTCAGTGTATTCGGCTAAGTTGGCATTCCTAGTTAGGACATTACCCATGGTAATTAACATAAATAGCCCAGATGCAACCCTTCAGTTTAGCAAGGATCCGATCCTCGCCCGAATACCAAAAATACCATTTTGATGGATTTTGGAGATTCTGCGCATCCTACATCCACTCTAGACGCCATGATTTCCTCCTCTTTGTCGCAAGCTTTTCCCGAGATCGGTTCGTTCCCTGCGTAAAGTGTTACAATTTTCAAACCCGCCCGCATACATACATCCGCGTGTGAAATTCTTAGAGTTTTGACCAGTACGACCTGTTATCACTCCCAATATTGGTGGTAAAATAATTGGGACAATATATTGAAAGAATCTAATCGTAATTCCCGGAAATCAGCAGTGACCAGAGACACGTGTGAATTCTCGGAATTGACGGAAGTTTCACAGTCCTCCCTGTGCGCACAGCAAGGAGCAGGTGCCGCGTGCAGCAGTTCATTACCGGAACCATACGTTTCCCTAGCGCCAGGCCAGAATCGCCATTTGAGATTCTCGTACCGCACACCGCGTGAAAGGAATCTTTCATCCTTGCCACACCTGGATTAATTTAATCATAGTCAAACCATAAGCGGCTTCAAGGATCGCCGCCGTCAGCCCGCGTGAGGTTTTGACCTTACCAAGTCCGCACCACGATCTACTAGTCGGATCACGTTGCAGTTTGGGCGAGAATCGCACCGGTGCTGATTAAGCGTAATTCGGGCAAGACCGCGGAAGCAGGTGCAGCATCCCAATTGGAATTTGAGTTTCAATTCTGATTTCCAGTTAATTTTGGCCGGGACTGCCAACTTGTTTTTGTATCGCTAAAGCGATTGTATTTTAATTTTCTTATTCTAAATATTTTAAATACAAGTTTCCAATTTAATTTAAGATTCCTATTTAGCCATTATACTTGCGTGTGTTCTTACGACATAGTATGACATATATACATCGTCATCAGGCCTGCTGACTTCCTTGGAGAGTTCGTAAGTACGGCATAGCCGTAAATCGTTTACATTCCTACATATATATATTCATTCATATTCATATTCATATATACATGTAATTTTTCCACATTCGTGGGTTGATAAATATTAAACAAGAATCGGTTACCCTTATATCATTTAACGTAATCCGCCTGAGTGCTTTTCTGTAATTTTTGAATAAGTTTACCACATAACGATAAAATATGTAGTCAGTTCGTAATAATTTAACGCAAACTAAATATCCATTTCTTTTCCTATTTGATATTCTTGTACTGACATACGATCATATAGAAAGTCGTTTGGCGTGAAGAACGCTTAGTTTTAAGGTTTCAAAGTTGCATGCCCCACAGGGAAACCAAGGGGAAGGAAAAAACCCCCCTGGTGGACCCAACAACTATCAATCCTCAGAACCAACTGCCGATGCCTGTTCAACAGAGCAAAGGCTGGAAATGAGGACACTGGTAGAACTACAAGTATGAACTAGCCTCTTACAAAAAGGCCATTAGAAGAGCAAAACGAACTGCATGCAGACCTTCTGCTCTGACATGGAAAAAACAACTGATGCCGCAAGGCTCAAAAAAATACTCTCTAAGACAGCCGCGCCTTTGGACTATCTTCAGAACGCAACGGATCATGGTCAGACTAATTAGTGGAGCCCTTCGAACCACCCCGAATGAAGCGCTGAATGCGATCTTGAACCTACCTAGCCTGGACTTAGCAGGCATGGAAAGGGCTAAATCGGCAGCTATTCGACTGAGGGACACAGGGCAGTGGAAAGCCCAATTTTGTGGCCATGCTAAAATTCTTCAGCATGATAAATCTATTCCGAAGATAACGTATCTATGCAAATTCATTGAATATAGTCATACACTCTTTGAGGCCCTGATTCCAGATAGAGAGGAATGGGAGCAGAGCCGACCGGGCACGACGAACTCAATCTGTTTTTATACAGATGGCTCCAAATTAGAAGGACACGTTGGCTGAGGTGTATACTCCGAACAATTAGATATCAGGAAGTCATTCAGGCTCCCGGACCACTTTAGCGTCTTTCAGGCGGAGGTCCACGCTATAAAAGATGCACTAACCTGTTTAGGGAACTTAACCCTCCAAAGATGACACCTAAACTAATATAGTGACAGCCAAGCGGCTATTAAATCGATCTACTCGACAAACACCAACTCCCGTACAAAAACAGACTGTCGCAGATCTCTCCACGAGATGGCTAATCAGTTTACTATCAGCCTAATATTGGTTGCAAGTCACCGGGACATCGTAGGCATAGCGGACGAGTTAGCCAGGCAGGGTACCATCAAGCCTCTCCTCCCAGGAAAGGAGAATGTCGGTATGCCCATGGCAACCTGCAAGCTAAATATAAAAAAATACTTTAACAAACTAGCCAACACCCATTGGCAAAACGCACCACAGTGTCGAATCTCTCACCAGGCATGGCCTGTGATAAACAACAAAAAAACCTCGGAATTTCTCTAGCTCAGCCGCACACAGTGTGGCATGTTGATTCGAGCTCTTACAGGCCACTGGCTTGTTGGTGCACATGCCGGCAGGCTAAAAGCCCCGCAAAATGATTTCTGCAGAAGCTGCAGGGATGAGGAAGAAGAGGAAACGGTAGAACACCTTCTCTGCTTCTGCCCAGCCCTATGCAGACTCAGACTGAAACACTTAAGAAGTCCCTTTATCGACGGTCTTACCGAAATATCGGAGATTAATCTCAAAAACATAAGTGCCTTTATAAAATCTTCCGGGTGGAAGACAGAGAAGGAAAAACGAGATCATGCGGTATCACAATGGACCCATAGAGGTCTAAGTGTGTCGGACCATAGTCGGACAGCCGCCCCATCCTTACCTAACCTAAGGTTTTAGTGTTAGGATTTGTAGTATTAAGAACCATGAACCATATTATCGTATTTGCCTTATTAAATGAAATTTAAGATGAATTAATTTGTGATCTTTTGAGGGCACCTTAGAGGATGTAGCGCAGCGGTTGTTTTAAGGGTGGAGTCTAATGAGACTTCACAGGTAGGGTGGGTATAGAAGGTGGCAAATAACATCTGGGCCTCCGTCTTCGATAGGTACAGTCTCCGAATCTTAGCCGTTGGGTTAAAATCCTTATCGTTACCGTCTCTCCGTCTACTATTGTTAGTTCTGTGACACTCTTGTTTCATCTTAACACAAACCCACACCCATCTCCCTGAGCAGGCCGGTCAAAGCGTAGACAGAGGTGTTAGGGTGGACAACGCTCATAGAGTGTGTTCGTTACAGAATCAAATGGCGCCCAACAATGGGGCAAGCCCGATGCCTGATCAGGCATCTGTCGTTTGACAGCCGAGCTTCCCGAAAATATTTCAATCCATCCATTTTTGTATAATTGTAGTTTCAGTTGGTACTTCATTTTTGACTTGGATTTGATGGTACTCTGGATAGATTCGGAGCCATACCTGCAGAAATGTTATACTTTTGTTACATGGTTTTCTATCAGTTCGGTCATACTCGGACATTATAGTTAAACACATTTCATTTTGATTATTTGACACTTCGGAATTTTAGTTCTTATTTAAAGTAAGTTCTTCACCAGGTTTTCAGTTTTCAAGCCACACCTTCTATTCAATTAAAATCGAGATGTGTTCTAGCTGAAAAGATTCGGCTAGTCCCTCTTTTGATTGGTTAGACCTCAAAATACCATTTTTATATAATTAATTCTGCAAACATTTTCAGTTAATAATTAGTACCTATCGAACAAAAATCAACCTGCTGCTACATTACTCCTGCGGATAAGCCCCTCTCATTTTTATGATGCTATCGCATTCCATTCGCAAAGTCTTGCGAATCAAATGCGAGCATTTCAAAAAAGCATATTGGAGAACCAGAGAACATTTCAAGTAACCATGACAGATACAATCACAGAAAAAATGACTCAGATGCTTAGCCAATTGAATAGGTCTACGTTTGTAGATAACAATACGCAGAATGAATTTCGTAACAATTCAGGACAAGTCGATTTCCAGAATAATCAGGGTCAAAACAGTCAGCGAGTTAGGAACTCTCCAGATGTGCGAAACGATCGCAGCGATCTTTCTTTGGATCGTCCTGACAGAATTTCAAATGTGATTTCCAACTGGCGAATCAAATTCAGTGGGTCAGCTGACGACATTGCAGTTGAGGATTTTATATACCGTATAAACTGTCTCACTACTCAGATCAGACCGTGAAATAAAAAGTGCCATGCGTCGTCGTAAGCAGGGTTCAAACGAAAGTTTTGATGACTTTCTTGACGCAATGCTTATCATAGCTAATTCCATCCGAGAGCCCATGGATGTTAGTGAGCTAGCCAGCGAAGTGCGCCACAATCTGGAGCCAGACTTTAAACATGAGTTACTACATGTTGACACCCCTTCTTTGAAAGCTTTGCGTAAGGCGTGTCACCGCCACGAAGAATTTTATCGTAGCACTCGGTCAAAGCCAATTCAACGCCCTAATGTAACCAAACGGTTTGTCAACACAATTCTTCACGAATACGATTCTGAAGATCAGTCCGAAGACGAAGCCGATGTCGAGGGCGAAGTCTGCGCAATTAAGTCGGCAGACAAATTCATATCTTGGAACTGTGATAAAACAGGTCACAGGTTCCATGATTGTCTAAAACCTCGCCGTATTTTCTGTTACGGTTGCGGCATACCCGATGTATATAAACCAAATTGTGCAAAATGTAAATCGGTATCGGAAAACTCCAAGCAGGACATTCGCAAAATGAATGTCCGCTGTTAGCCTCGGATATTCTAAGTACTTCCAAGCCTGATGTACCGACTACTAAAGCATTCAATCCATATCACCTGTGCTTGCTAGAGTATCTTAAACGAAGGCTGAAACCTGTTAGTGTCAATTCTATCTTCGCTTACAAACGTCGTTCTAATTCTGGATGCGCAAACGAGCTTTTAACCGTTGCATTATCTCATCAATCATAAACAAAAAGAATGACATTCGGTCTTTCACAATGGTGGAGATATTCGGTCTCGAATATTCAGCTCTCTTAGACAGCGGAGCCAACAAAAGTGTCATTGGTGGAAAGCTTGCCTAACAAATAATATCTAACAAGCTGTATAACAAATTCAAGTAGTCCGTACTGCAGACGGTCAATCACACTCTGTGGCTGGCACAATCTCCATTCCCTTGACGTACAACTCTATAGATTCAAAATTTAAATTCTTAATAGTATCCTATATTCAACACAGCGTGATATGCGGCATGGATTTCTGGGAAACTTTTGGCATTTCCATCCAACATTCGTTTTCAGCTAACGAAATTGAATGCAAACCCGAAGACGACCCTTAACACACCTGTTTATCGAAGGCACAGAAATCAAAGCTGAAAAAGGTAATCGACTTCGTTCCATCATTCGAAAGTGAGGGCCTAGGTTTGACCAGATTGATAGAACACAACATTGACACATTTACCGCGAAACCAATCAAACAAAGGTTTTATCTTTTATCGCCAGCTAAGGAAAAGCAATTGTTGCGCAAGTTGGATTTACTCGCCGAAGGTGATGTCGACCTTTCAAGGACTGACGAGTGTCAGAAAATTTGTGCAAGCATCCATAAACATCTGAGCAAAGCTTATGAGACGAACCAGCGCACATATAACCTACGTACGAGGCCTAGATCGTTCGAAGAAGGTTAAGAGGTGACAAAACGGAATTTTGCGCTGAGCAACGCTGCCAACAATTTCAACGCAAAGCTAGCCCCAGTCGGAATAAAAGCGCGAGTTAAGGAGAAACTTGGTCAATCATTATATGTTCTAATAAGTTTCATGCCAAGGACATCTGGTGATCCCTCCTGACTCCTTTTTCAGTTTTTAATGTTAGTCACAGGGACTAAAAATCAAAACTGTGGTTGTGGGAGTCAGTATATTCGGCCAAGTTGGCATTCCTAGTTAGGACATTATCCATGGTAATTAACATAAATAGCCCAGATGCAACCCTTCAGCTTAGCAGGGATCCAATCCTCGCCCGAATAACAAAAATATCATTTTTATGGATTTTGGGGATTTTGCGCATCCTACTTCCACTCTGGACGCCATGATTTCCTCCTCTTTGTCGTAAGCTTCTCCCGAGATCGGTTCGTTCCCTGCGTAAAGTGTTACAATTTTCAAACCCGCCCGCATACATACATCCGCGTGTGAAATTCTTAGAATTTTGACCAGTACGACCTGTTATCACTCCCAATATTGGTGGTAAGATAATAGGGACAATATATTGAAAGAATCTAATCGTAATTCCCGGAAAACAGCAGTGACCAGAGACACGTACGAATTCTCGGAATTGACGGAAGTTTCACAGTCCTCCCTCTGCGCACAGCAAGGAGCAGGTGCCGCGTGCAGCGGTTCATTAGCGGAACCATACGTTTTCCTAGCGCCAGGCCAGAATCGCCATTTGAGATTCTCGTACCGCACACCGCGTGAAAGGAATCTTTCATCCTTGTCACACCTGGATTAATTTCATCATAGTCAAACCATAAGCGGCTTCAAGGTTCGCCGCCGTCAACCCGCGTCAGGATTTGGCCTTACCAAGTCCGCACCACGATCTACGAGTCGGATCACGTTGCAGTTCGGGCGAGAATCGCACCGGCGCCGATTCGGCGTAATTAGGGCAAGACCGCGGAAGCAGGTGCAGCGTCCCAATTGGAACTTGAGTTCCAATTCTGACTTCCAGTTAATTTTGGCCGGGACTGCCAACTTGTTTTTGTATCGCTAAAGCGATTGTATTTTAATTTTCTTATTCTAAATATTTTAAATACAAGTTTCTTATTTAATTGAAGATTCCTATTTAGCCATTATACTTGCGTGTGTGCTTACGACATAGCATGACATATATACATCGTCATCAGGCCTGCTGACTTCGTTGGAGAGTTCGTAAGTACGGCATAGCCGTAAATCATTTACATTCCTACATATATATAGTGACGTATCTGCACTGCGATTTCTCAACGGCCACCAGTTCAAAGAACGAAACCGTTCACAAATAAACAGAATCGCCAATTTCGGCTTTGATTAAAAACGATACAGAAGCTTGAGATTCCGCAATGCAAACAAACAAAGAAAATTGATTAAGTCCGAACGTCAACAATGACGTAATTCCATAAACGTAAAAATGCAATAAGATCGCAAAATCTAATAAGACCGAAATATGTAAACATAAACAAAGAAGTGTCGATCGCATCATCCACTTGCGATTGCGTCACCTAATGCACTAACAGTAAATTCTAAGACGCAAACCGAGGTTTCATTCTAACCAATTCTGTAACATACAATTAGTCTTTTTCCAACGTTCTAATAAAGAATAACCAACAAATATAAAAAATATCCTGATTTTTTATTCGGGCGAAGAACGAATCTTGTAAATGACGCAGTCGGTAGGATCTCTTTAAAAAATATCCTTGCGAAATAAAAAGTCGAAATCTTACTGATCAATTAAAAGGATATTTCTAAACTACTAGGATATCCAGATCAGCGCATGGAATTGCCCACAACTAAGCAATTTATTCAACTAGCTCGGAAGTGCAACTAAGAGATCCGCAAAAGAACCTAAGTGCAAATTAAAGGCACTGAAAAAATATAATAAATTAAATTTCAATCGACTACTGAATAAATTCAATTCGGTCAGTAATAAAGTTGAGAGGAATTTAATTAAACACATCAAAATGGACCAACAACCACCAGCTCAAGGGCAACCACAAATTGGTGTGGCACCCAATCTATTGACGGAGCAAACTTAACTCAGCTCTTGTCCCAGATCCGGCATATTCCAACGTTTGAAGGAGATCCATCTACCCTAGGAACCTTTGTCAGAAGAGTTAACTACCTATTGCGTCTGTATCCTACAACCAATGATCGACAGACAAGCGTTATATTTGGAGCAATTGAACTTCAAATCACCGGTGATGCCCAGAGGATTCTGCAAGTTCTACAAGTCAACAACTGGCCAGATCTTAGAGCAGCCCTAATCGACGAGTACAAAACGCAAACCCCTGTGGAGGAACTATTAAGGCGATTATACAATTCTAATTTTCAAGGTAATCTAGGAAAAGTTTGTAATGAGATCGAGCTTAAGCAGTTAGTTATAAGCAACAAATTAGAACTTGAGGGAAATCCAAATGAATTAATATTGTACACAGAAGCAATGTTTAGGACTACAAAGAACCTAATACAACGAAAATTACCTGACAGAATTTTTATGACATTAGCAAGAAGCGATATTTCAACAGTACTTAAAATGAAACAAGCGGCTCAGCAAGAAGGGCTATACGAAGAAAATGAAAATTTAAAACATTATAACATCCATGTTAATAAAATTCAAAAGCAACAGCAAACAAATTATACACGTAACCCCTACCCTTACACTAATTTTTACAACACCCAACAATTTAATCCTGGTCCAGCTCTTTTAATTCAACTACACCCCAATCAACCCCAAAGAATGGTTCCACAAAATTATAGGTTCCAATCGAATAACAGAAATAATTTTGATCAAAATAGGGGAAGTTACCAAGAGTTTCGAAGAAATTTAATTCAGGGACCAGTTCAATTTCGACAATCGATACGAACGGTTGTGCTTTTCTTGTGATAGATCAAGTAAAAACCTTCAAGTACCCGAAGTGAACCCACTCGTAAATCTATTAATAGATCGCTTATCTTATCGAAAGACAACCCGACATATGCTCGTCAATCAAAAAGTGCAGCTTAAGTCGCCAAAAAACTAAAAATGCTGGACCCCCCCTGGAAGAGGCCCCCCGCATAAGACGGGAAGTACCTCGTTATCACCAGATCGGACAGCGAAACATTTAGCAACACCTCACCGTTTTTGATCAAGAAGACTATTGACTCTGCCGTAGGTGGAGAAGTCGCAGAATGCAAAAAAACTAGAGACGGAAACCTTCTGATCAAAACGAAGAACAATCTACAAGCGGAAAAACTCATTAAACTTACCACAATGCCTGGCAACATACCAATTCAAGTGTCAGAACACAGATCACTTAATTCCTGCAAAGGAGTTATATACTGCAACGACTTGAGAGGCATCGAAGAGGCTGAAATATTAGAGAACTTAAAGTCCCAAAAAGTAATTGAAGTCCACAAAATTACAAAAAGGGCAAGCTTTGGTGTAACCAGCGAAACGGGCCTCATAATACTTACATACTCACTGCTCACCCTACCAGAAACCATCAACAAAATAAACGTTCGACCATACATCCCTCAGCCAATGCGTTGCATGAACTGTATGCGTATTGGACACATTGCAAAGTTCTGCAAAAGAGAAGGATCATGCCTTAAGTGCAGCCGCAAAATCCATACCGACGCTATGACAGGAGAAGAATGCCAAGAAACCCCATGCTGTATAAATTGCCTAGAAAATAAATACCCTAACACCAATCACATTCCAAGGGACAGGAAATGTCCAGTCTTTATAACTCACCAGGAAGTACAAGCGATACAAACGTTACAAAAAGTTGACAACCGAAAAGCATGGTCCATCTACAAGCAGAGACATCAGCACGACGACTCTTTATATTCAACAGTTGCCAAATCTACACAAATCCAAGCAAGTCTAGAACAAAAAGTATAACAAAATTTAACCGAACCTTCACCATCAACAACCCTGGAGCAACCATCAACAAGCAACCAACGGAAAATTATCACATACGACGACGACGACGAAATGTCCACCAGCTCTATCAGTTCGGAAAAAAATCCCAATAATAAGTCGAATCCTAATTGCCTAGTATACCCAAAAAACTTAACCAAAACAGAAAAAAGAATACTAAAAAACGACGGCTCTAAAAGTCCAATACAAACCCGATCTAAAGTTAAGAAAATCTAAATTAAGAATACAACTAACCTAGCCTCTTAAATTCTATTTATCACTTTACAATGTCGTTTAACATACTACAATGGAATATGAACGGATAAATATGGCACTTACTGTATTACAATGGAACATTAAATAATTATAACGAACTACTAATACTCTTAAAACTCCATAAACCCAAAATTATTTCCCATCAAGAAAGCCACATAACACTCTTTCAACAATTCCCAATCCCAGTTAACTTTAAAATCTTTAACTGCGGCTTCAGCCAAAGGTGGAGTTGCTCTACTGATCCATAAATCAGTTCAGCATAAGCAAATCCCTGTAGGACAAGCTGTCGAAACCATTGGATTGGAAATACAATCCCAAAAAAAACTTAATATCTTTTCAGCATACATACCACCTTCACAAAAATTTACCAAGACAGATATAGAAACCACGATACCCTACCTAACAACACCTACACTGATCACAGGAGACTTTAATGGATGGAATAGCCTCTGGGAATCTCCCAAAAGCAATCGCAGGGGTAGAATCCTCGGAGATTACATTCACAGCAACAACTACATCATATTAAACAACGGCCAGCCTACACATTTCTCCATACACAATTCTAACACCCACATAGACCTTGCCTTTTGCACTCCGAACCTCAAAATTCACTGCGATTTTAATATCATGGACACTCCGCAGGGTAGTGACCATTTTCCCATAATAATAAACATTTTTGCCCAAGAAAACCAAACATTTAACTACACAAAAAGGTTTATAACTAAAAGAGCCAACTGGAATAAATTCGAAAGTCTTACCAACCGCTTTAATAACCAAATTCCAGTATCAACTAACACAAACAAAGAACAGAGCAACATAAACAAAATAATATTAAACAGCGCCTATTATAGTATTCCCCAAACCCAACCTTCAAAAAGTCAATATAACGTCCCGTGGTGGAATAAAAACCTAGACGACTTAAAAGTCACCAAAAACCGAGCCTGGAGAGCATTCAATAAGGAAATGTCCCTGACCAACCTAATACATTTTAAAAAAAACTAATGCCCAGCTCAGACGAGAAATTCGGCTTAGCACAAACGGTAGTATTCACGCACTATCAACCAGTATTTCAACTGACTCAAAGCCAGACATGATCTTGAGTAAAATTAGACAATTCTGAGGAATTCACAAATCCACACACATACATTGTATTCAGAACAACAATCTCAACACAATAGTCTCAAATCCAGAAGATATTGCTACAGTTTTTTCCAAACATTGGTCATCTCAATCCGATGATCACAGCTTTTCACAAGCTTTTTTAGACGCAAAACGCAACGCATACAGACAAAACAACGACGAACCACCTAAAAGAACAGCTGACTTCATGGAACAAGACATTGACTACCTTGAATTTTCTGTAGCTTTGAACAGTCTAAAAGGAAACACTCCCGGGAACGACAAGATCAATTAAACAATGATACAGCAAACGGCAAAACCAGTTAAAATTAGAATAACAAACTTTTTCAACTCTCTCCTAAAATCTTTTATACCTCAGGCCTTTAAAATAAGTACAATAGTCCCAATTCATAAACCTGCCAAAGACGAAACCATTATTGAATCATACAGACCCATTTCCCTTAACCCATGTATCTCAAAAACTCTTGATAAAATCATCGGCTCTGGTGGTTTGTTACTTCCAACAAACTTCTGAACAGTCGTCAAGTTGGGTTCAAAAAGGGGAAATCTGTGACAGATTGTGTACTATATGTAGACTCTGATCAACAAGGCCCTCTCAGAAAAAAGACACGCCTCAATTATATCTCTCGACTTTGAAAAAGCATTTGAGAAAGTAGGACTGCACACGATAAAAAACCAATTGATTAAGTGGGGCTGTGGACCAAGGCTAATCAAATACGTAACCCAATTTATGACAAGTCGAAAAATTAGAATTAAAGTCAACCACAGTCAGTTACTAATTCAACCACTTCACAATGGAATACCGCAGGGATCCCCCCTATCTATAATACTTTTTCTCATTGCATATAACAGCCTATCAGACACAATAAGTAAACACAAGAACCTTAACTTTACAGCATTTGCAGACGACTACAACATTATAGTTGACCTAAAGAAACAGAAAAACCCAACAATAAACTTAAATAGTCTATTCGAGGACATCAGTAACTGGTGCAACTTATCCGGAGCGTCGTTATCCCTATATAAATGCAAGCATATACACATCTGCAGAAAACAAAACTGTGTCTGCCAACTTTCTACAGTAACAAACTCTATATGCACAGTAGCGGAACTAACAATGCTAGGCTTATCATTCGACACAAAATACAAATGGCAACCCCATATAAATAAACTAGCAAAATCCTTAACAAATTCAATTAATATTATAAAATGCCTCTCAAATGATAAATATAACTGCCAGCCACTGACCTTAGTCCAAATAGTCAGAAGTCTATGTTTGTCAAATATAGACTATGGCTTACCATTTTATGGTCTAGCTTCAAAATCGCAAATCAAACCGATCCAAACCCTTCTCAACAATGCAATCTGTTCTGCACTAGGAGCCTTCTGCTCAACACCCGTCATCAACTTACACTTAGAATCGAACATACCACCCTTAGACATTAGAACAAATCATCTTCAAGCCAAATTGTCTAATACAATAACGCAATCATCGGATACTCCTCTAAAATCAATAATAGATAAAATTACAAAAAAGCAAACTCTGAAATACAGGAACTCATTATGAACTAAATAAATTTGTAAAAGTTGCACCTAATAGTTTATTTACTCAAGAACAAATATTTTATATTCACGACTTTTCTTCCAATTATGACATACTACTAGGACGAAAGTTACTAGAGGCAAACCAGGCAAATATTGATTATTTAAATAATTGCACTACTATTGGTGGGCGCATTTTTATGCACAAAAACATTAGTTTGAAAAATCCAACACAAATAAATGATTTTGAGGCATTGCTAAAATCTAAAAATTATACTGATGAAATAAATTATGCTGTTCAAAATGAATTAGCAGAGGGAAAAAATTATTGTTTAGAACACTTAAATGAAGAAGAAAAAATTAAATTATTAAAATTAATTAACCAATATAAATGCATTCAATATTTGACCTTTTCGAATGTTGCTAAGCATGAAATAAAAACTCATCATGAAAATCCAATTTATAAAAAACCGTATGGGTATCCTTTTCATTTGAAAAAGCAGTTGAGTCTCAAATACAGGATATGTTAAAGCAAGGAATAATTAGGCACAGCCAATCACCTTATTGCAGTCCATTGTGGATAGTACCAAAAAAGAAAGATGCTTCAGTTAAACAAAAATTTAGACTTGTCACTGTGGACGGCAGTACACGTAGTGGCGAAGCGCGCAAGAGAGCGTGCGAAGACAACTACTATATATAGCCGCAGAATTGAAAATCTGCCATTATAGTCCGATCGTAACGAGTGATACACCAATCGAAAGGTATCGCAAAAACTTAGAAGATTGCATCCCAAGACTTTCGAAATATAGATTTGTTTATGAGAAAAAGCGGTGAAAGTGTAAAAGTAAAAATTTAGAAAATTGGATCTGCTGGATACGGTGGGGATAAAAGCCCCCTACTGTTTAGCTAGTTTTATTCATACTGAGAATACGCGTCGAATGACACCTCATTTGAAATACGATGTCCCGTTCAAGAGTAATTCAAAAAACAAGATTTTCTTCTTCTTCCCAAAATGAAAATGGTTGTCCCTTTGTTTGTGGGTTTGTATGCATCCCATTTTAGTTTTAGGGTTTTGGAAACCTTATGAGTGTATAAAGTAGCTTGAATTAGAAAACGTTTGTTCTACGACTTTTGGAAAAACACGCTAGTTTAGCGGAAAATCCAAAAAAAGCCAGATTTATTTTTTAAAACCACTTTTTGACTATTTTCTCAAAATTGAGTCGAACGATTCCTTTATAAATTTTAAATCATGTAGCCCTTGAGATTCCTCAACTTTTGATTTATAACATTTTTTGCCCTAAAAATTACCGTTTGGAAGATATTAAGCGATAAAAAAGTGCAACTCGTTTCAGCTTCGTATACGAAATATTTCATACCTATTGGAATAAACAGGAAAAAAAACAATTTGATGAAAAATATTCATATTAGATTTTTTCAAACGGAAAATCTGTTATGGTTTTTGGGTCCTTTACTTTCATGAGGCTAATTGAAAAAGGAAACTTGATCTATTTGTTCTACCACTTTGGAAAAACCCGCTAGTTCGGCGAGAAATATCAGAAACGACAGGTTTCTCTTGGAATCTGAAACTATACAGCCCTTGAGATTCCAAACTTGTGCTATTAAAATAGGTAATTAAAGCGATAAAACTTGTTATTAAAAAGTTTCAGCTCCGTATACGAAGTATTTTATACTTATTGGAATAAACAAGAAAAAAACCAATTTGATGAAAAATAATCTTATTAAATTTTTTCAAACGGAAAATCTGTTATGGTTTTAGGGTCCTTTACTTGCATTAAGCTAATTGAAATAGGAAACTTGATCTATTTGTTCTACCACTTTGGAAAAACCCGCTAGTTCGGCGGGAAATATAAGAAACGACAGGTTTCTCTTGGAATCTGAAACTATACAGCCCTTGGATTCAAAACTTGTGCTATTAAAATATGTAATTGAAGCGATAAAACTTGTTATTAAAAAGTTTAATATTCATGGGGACGACTCCTAGTCATGGTATTGGGATACTTAAACTCTTGTGCAATAAAAAACTTCTGATATCAAACAAAAACACCTCTTAACGAGGTAAAAAGTAGTGGCGAACTTTCCTTTAACAAAAATTTCTGATATCAACAATTGTGACGAAAAATGATACAACATTCGATAAAATTAATAAACTATATTAAATTTATGTATTCGGCACGCTACAACAGAAAATGTACGTGTAGGTAAATAAATATTTACTGTTGCGGGCCGAAATCATAAATTTAATATAGTTTATTATACCCGTTACTCGTAGAGTAAAAGGGTATACTAGATTCGTCGGAAAGTATGTAACAGGCAGAAGGAAGCGATTCCGACCCCATAAAGTATATGTCGCAGAGTTGTTATTTTCTGGTGGCTGGTCTTCCATGTTGACATCTAAACTTTCCAAGTGAAGCGAATTCCAACCGGCGTGCGCAATCGTCTAAATGCAACTAACTGGCATTTTCAGCCCACGCATCGATCTATGCTTCTTTACACACGCCAGCTGGACTACACTCGGCGACAACGCGACAACGCCGTCGCCTCACTTATTAGGCGCCAGTCATATTTTACGTTGTAGCCAAATTCTACGTCGTAGACAGGTTCTAAGAAGGATCTCACAATATACCAAACTCATTGCGCAGCAGCTTCTTGCAAGCACAGTGGTCAAACTATGTTCCTAATGTGACAGACACGTACAGTGGTCAAAATTCGTTCATTATGCGACACGGCCTTCCTGACAAAATACACGTCCTCGTGTGAAGTCTTAACTCAACCACATAAGTGACAATACTTCAGGATTCAAAAACTCTCTGGATATTTCAAAGAATTATTTTCATTCAATTTATTACATAATTCAAATCAGTTTCAACTTCATTCTCAACATAACATAATTAGACTAATTCAATTTCCGTAACATAGTCTAAATTTAATAAATCATAACATTCGTGTAATTCCTTTAACACATGTTTTTTTTTTTTAAATCTTTTTAAACCAAACAAATTTGTGCAGTTCCTTTTACACTTATTTAATTTATCATTTGTGTAGTTCCTTTTACACTTATTTAATTTATCATTTGTGTAGTTCCTTTTACACATACGACCCCCGCCATAACAAGTCCTTCTGCTATGGTGCGGTCTTCAGTTTCCCTTTTGGGCAACAGACGCAACTTCCATTGTGCTGTCTCTATTTTTACACAACTCATCGAGTTTCTGATTATTTGGTATTGCTTTTAAACATTCATGAGAGTACTTATACTTTCGATTACATGTTAAAGATTTTAGTGTATATTTATCTCCATCCAATACTTCAATTATCTCAAATGGCCCTTTAAATTTAGGATCAAGTTTAGTTTGATGACGCTCTTCGTTTTTAAGCAAAACGTGATCACCCACCTTGAAATTTACTATTTTAGCTTTATTTTTATCAAACCTATTTTTGTCGTATTTCGCTTGAGTTTCCTTATTCTTTTTAGCCTCCTTTCTCAAATTTTCTTTGTCTACTTCATCATTGCTATCTTCGTTTAGCGGCAACAAGCCAAAAGGTCGAGCTTCCTTACCAATCAATAATTCTAATGGGCTAAACTTAGTCACACGATTAATCGTGCAATTCATTGCTAGCTGCACTTCGGCCAACGCATCCTGCCATGATCTTTGACTAGTCTCGACAGCAGTCAGCATACCTTTTAAGGTACTCATGACCCGTTCTACCTGACCGTTTGCTCTACTCGAACCAGTAGCAATTAAATGTAGATTAATTTTCTGAGAGGAGCAAAATTCGCGAAAACTTTTACTTGCGAAACTACGTCCTTGATCTGCTATAATTCGAGTGGGTAAGCCAAATAGGGACACGGCTGATTTAACAGCCTTAATGCAGCTTTCGGAATCTATATTTAGTGTGTGATAAAAGTAAACAAACTTGGTGAAGGCATCTATAAGGACGATGACGTATTCCTTCAAATCATTTTTACCACTCAATTTGCCTGTGATGTCAATATGTATCGTATGCCACGGTATTTCTATTTTAGGAATAGGATGCAGCTCTGCCTGCACTTTTCCCACAGGTGGCTTAGACACTTTACATGTGATACAATTTTCTACAAACCTACGCCATATTTAGACATATTTTCAAACCAGTAATAACTATAGACTTTGTCCAGCGTCTTTTCCCATCCCAGATGCATAATAGCATCATGGACGTGATTTATGACGGCCCATCGAAAAGCTCTTGGTATTACCGGCAAACATTTGGTCTTACTATTTCGTTGTATTTTTCTATGTAGTATTCCCTTTCGCAATTCATAAGTTTTGTCCAAATTTCTTGGTAACTCATTACTTTTTAACTTTGAAATTATTTCTTGTATCTCGGAATCTCGCTGTTGTTCCGAAACCAACCAGTTATCAGATACCTCAGTCAAATTGATTCGTAATTCAGGTACCTTATTCGAGCTTTTATGTTGTTCAAGCACTGGATTTCGAGAGAGAAAATCAACATGCGCCATCCGGTCGCCTTTTCTATACTAAACGCCTGTAAAAACGCCCACCATCTATGCACCCTCGGTGTTAAATCTAGTTTTGTGCGGCTGGCCTTTAATGAATTACAGTCGGTAAAAACTATAAATTTACGTCCCTGCAAATAATGTCGGAAGTGTTTAATAGCATTTACCACTGCTAGCGTCTCCAATTCGTACGAATGGTATTTAGATTCGGCGGGAGACGTACACTTACTGTAATACTCTACCACATGAGGTTTATTGTCAATTTTATGTAACAGGATCGCTCCGTACCCAATACAACTTGCGTCAGTATGTAGCTCTATTTGGTATTGCGGATCGAATATTATTAAAACTGGCGTCTGAGTCAATATAGTTATTATTTTTATTCGTATCTGTTCATGCACTGGTAACCAAACAAAGTTAGTGTTTTTCTTAGAGGTGAGAAGATACAGGGGTTTAAGTGTTTGGGAGAAATTTAACACCAATTGCCGAAAATATGTGGCTAAACCAATGAATTGTCTTTTAAGTCTTGAATTTTTCGTGAATTTGGCCTGACTTCACCGTTGCTTACTTCAAATCCAAGATACTCTATTCTTGTGGTGAGAAAGGAACACTTAGTGACATTAAATGAAAATCCAGCCTTACTTAATGTCTCCAATACTGTCTGCAATCTAACTAGCGCATCTTCTTTGCTTTCTGCTATTATAAGAACATCATCTACATACACAATTGCGTAAGTGTAAGCTAAAGCTCCTAAGGCCTTCATTATAGCCCTCTGGAACACAGATGGTGCGTTCTTCAAACCAAACGGCATTGTCAAGAACTCGTATTGACCCTCTGGCGTTACAAATGCAGTTCGTTCGATTGAGTCCTCATGAACTGGAATTTGGTAAAAGCCGCTTGCCATATCTATGCACGAAAAATATTTAGCACCACGAAGTCTATCAATTTGGTCTGAGATGAGGGGCAATGGGTACTTGTCAGCCACTGTGTTTTCGTTAAGCATGCGATAGTCCACACACAGTCGATCGGTGCCATTTTTTTTTTTTAACTAGCATCATGGGACTAGCGAAAGGTGAGCAACTTGCCCGAATAATTTTGGCTTTTAGTAATTCGTCAACTTTACCCCGCACTTTGTTTTTCTCTTCTTCACTAAGCCTATATGGCCGCCGTTGTACGGTCTTTTGCTGATCTATTAATCTAATTTCCAACAGCCCTGTGGTAACCCTAGTCTTTGGTATTCCATCAATAAACCAATCTGAATAACATTTTAAAATATTTATCAAGGCTGCCTTATCAAGATCATCAAGTTCACTATTTGATTCTATGACATCTTCATAATTGGTAATTACTATCGATTCTACTCTTTTGGTTGTGTAAATTTGAAATTTGTCAGCGTCCATGGTTACGCCAAAGCCCTGGCTAAAAATTTCACGACCAATTAGTACGTCATGCTTCAAATACTTGTCCATAATAACATGTAACAAAATCTCAAAATAACATTGATCCATATTTATATTACATAATAGTTGTTGAGTACTACATATTGAATCATTACTTATGCCGTTTAATTTAACAATGTTATTAATCCTTTTACCACTAAATTTATCGGCGACGCTTTCCTTAACCAAGGAACATTCAGCGCCAGAGTCGAAACAAAATGGAACGGACTCACCGGTTGAAGTATTTATTGTTCCTGATGGTGGAGCTACAGTACAGATGTCCACACGTTTCTCGATTACTCGGTCGTTTCCTCGTGATCGTCCTTTTGGACAAGCGGATGCGAAGTGCCCAAGCTCGTCGCATTTGAAACATTTGACAGTTGACCGGTCTTTTGATCCTTGCGTTGAACTTCCGTGGTGGCTCTTTCCTTGAATTGGTGTCCTCTGCCGAGCACGACATTCGGCATATTTATGTCCAGACTTTCCACAATAGTTGCATTTCACTTGAGAGAGATACTTAGACTTTTTACGCTCCGGGCCTATTGTAGATGCGTCGTCATCTAGGTTCCGTTTCTTAAAAGTGTGCGCTTGTAGTTGTTGTTGCATTCAATCAGCAAAAATAAGATCCACTGGTGTACACCAAGCTGAGGCATCTGCACCAGTTCCCTCAGGATAAAATTTTGGCAGAGTTATATGTTTCCCCTTTTCGTCAGTTGCCGATGCCCTTGGTGTCTGCATATTTTTGATGATCTCCATAAGGTTGTTGTTTTGCACTTGTAAAGCTGCCAAGTATGCATCGGTGAAATTTGTAGGCAAAGCAGATCCCACTTCTGATGTCGCAGAGTTGTTATTTTCTGGTGGCTGGTCTTCCATGTTGACATCTAAACTTTCCAAGTGAAGCGAATTCCAACCGGCGTGCGCAATCGTCTAAATGCAACTAACTGGCATTTTCAGCCCACGCATCGATCTATGCTTCTTTACACACGCCAGCTGGACTACACTCGGCGACAACGCGACAACGCCGTCGCCTCACTTATTAGGCGCCAGTCATATTTTACGTTGTAGCCAAATTCTACGTCGTAGACAGGTTCTAAGAAGGATCTCACAATATACCAAACTCATTGCGCAGCAGCTTCTTGCAAGCACAGTGGTCAAACTATGTTCCTAATGTGACAGACACGTACAGTGGTTAAAATTCGTTCATTATGCGACATATATATATTCTTGATCAGGATCACTAGCCGAGTCGATCTAGCCATGTCCGTCTGTCCGTCTGTCCGTATGAACGCTGAGATCTCGGAAACTATGAGCTACAATACTGGGATTAGGCATGCAGATTCCTGAGGTTCCTGCGCAGCGCAAGTTTGTTTCAAAAGAGTGCCACGCCCACTCTAACGCCCACAAACCGCCCAAAACTGTGGCTCCTAAAGTTTTGATGCTAGAACAAAAATTTTAGCTGAAATGTGTTGTTCTCATCAATACCTACCGATTGACCTAAAAAAAAATTGCCACGCCCACTTTAACGCCCACAAACCGCCCACAAACTTCAAAAAATCGTAAATATGAACGCGGATATCTCGGAAAATATCAAAGATAGAGAAACGGGATTTCAGATTTAGATTCCGTAGGCTTGAGCGCAGCGCAAGTTTGTTACGCGAATATGCCACGCCCACTCTAACGCCCACAAACCGCCCAGATCTGTGGCGCCCACAATTTTCATGCTAGATAAAAAATTTTAACTGAAATGTATTGTTCTTGTCAATACCTATCGATTGATCTAAAAAAAACTTTGCCACACCCACTCTAACGCCCACAACGCTTAAATCTGTCTACCGCCGGTAGGTGGCGCATTTGCTGCTTGCATATCTCCATTTTCCTTTGGTCCCTTTACCTGAGTAACGGGTATCTGATAGTCGAGGTACTCGACTATAGCGTTCTTCCTTGTTTATTTAATCGAATGTTATATCATTTTTCGTCACAATTGTTGATATCAGAAATTTTTGTTAAAGGCGCGTTCGCCACTACTTTTTACCTCGTTAAGAGGTGTTTTTGTTTGATAGTAGACTATAGAGGCTTAAATGAGATCACTATTAGTAATAAATTTCCCATTTCCAATATGGACGAAATACTAGGCAAGCTAGGACGGTGTCAATATTTTACCACCATTGATTTGGCTAAAGGTTTCCAGCGTTTTCCACAAAGTACGGACACTACGAGTGCAAACGAATGCCATATGGATTAAAAAATGCACCTGCAACTTTTCAGCGATGCATGAACAATGTCCTTCGTGAATTAATAAACAAGCATTGCCTTGTATACTTGGACGATATAATTGTTTTCTCTACGTCCCTTGACGAAGACCTTATTTCATTAAAAATTGTTTTTGAAAAACTTAAAAACGCTAATCCAAAATTACAACTAGACAAATGTGAGATTTTGAAAAAAGAAACAAAATTTTTGGGACACATAGTTGGACCAAACGGTGTAGTGCCAAATCCAGAAAAGGTTAAGGCAATCAATAAATTACCAATTCCCAAAACTCAAAAAGAAATAAAATCATTTCTTGGTCTTTGCGGTTATTACAGAAAATTCATTCCAAACTTCGCAGACATTTCAAAACCTATAACTAAATGTTTAAAAGCTGGTTCTAAAGTGACATTCAAAGATGATACATTTATTGCAGCATTCAATAAACTAAGACAACTTATCATAAACGATCCCATACTTATTTGTCCAGATTAAAAAAAAAAAGTTTCAATTAACTACTGATGCTAGCAATTTTGCATTAGGAGGAGTTCTTTCTCAGGATAACAAACCAATCAGTTACATTAGTAGGACTCTAAATGCACAATAATAAATCTATAGTACAATTGAAAAAGAATTATTAGCTATAGTATGGGCGACAAAAACCTAAGACCCTATTTATTCAGAAGAAGATTTGAGATATTAAGTGACCATAAGCCGTTAGTCTGGCTAAACAATATCAAAGAACCTAATATGAAACTGCAAAGATGGAAGATAAGGTTAGGCGAATATGACTTCAAAATAAAATACAGTACAACTTCAACCTCCGAAGAGATAAGTCGTGCCACAACAGTGTAAAGCCTAGCTTCGCGCAAACCAAAAACGGTATCAGCCAAATTTTGCACAAACAAATATCAACCACAGAGAGAAAATAAAAAACACAACAACACCAAACACACGAAAACCTCTAATCCGGGCTTAAGCCCTTTACCAGCAATCATGACAGACCCACCAGACATTTACAAAACTCAAAAATCATACCATTCAAAATTAGGCGAACCAAAATTTATTATAATTAAAAGGAAGGCCAACGGCTCGTTTGAAAAACTATCACCTTTCATCATTAAAAAATCCGTGGACTTTGCCTGTGGAGGAGAAGTTGACGGATGCAAAAAAATAAGAGACGGCACATTATTAATAAAAACTAAAAATGCAAGCCAGAAAGCTCCTTAAACTCACAACAACCGCAGAAATCGAAGTAACATCAAATGAACATAAAACATTAAACTTCTCTAAGGGAGTTATCTATTGCAACGACCTTAGATATATCGACGAAGACACAATTCTACAAGAGCTAAAATCAAAAAAAGTAACCGAAGTGAAAAAAATAATGAAACGACAAAACCCCAACACTAACTCTGACAGCAACAACCCCACTTTAATTGAAACAGGCTTGATTATTATAACATTTAAATCGCTCAAACTCCCAGAAATATTACGAATCGGTTACGAAACAGTTCGTGTACGTGAGTATATCCCACTTCCACTCCGATGCAGAAAATGCCTCCGCTTTGGTCACCCAGCACCAATATGCAAAAGCTCCGAAACTTGCACTAATTGTTCTGAAATAAAACACACAAACGACGGAGAAACATGCAAAAACGAAAAAAAATCCTTAAACTGCAAAAACAACCCAGAACTTGACCATCAGCACAGCCCAATCGACCGCAAATGCCCAACTTTCATAAAAAACCAAGAATTAACAGCCATTAAAACCACACAAAAAGTTGATGATAAGACCGCCCAACGTATATATTTTGAACGACACGGATTTCAATTGAGGAACACCTATGCCAAAACACTTACAAACGCCACAACCCAGATGACAACAAACCCTCAATCACCGAATACTAATATAAATACACACACAGACATAACCCAACCACAACATAAAAATTCGCACACCACACCCACATCAGGAACACATATCACTTCATCGAAGGCAACAGCCACCGGACCAGCCAAAACAACTTTACCATCAAGCCAAACTCTTCAACACCATCACCACCACGATTACGACAAAATAGAAGACATGGATACTGACTGCATTACACATACCAGAAAACTAGCCACAACATACTCGTCACAACACAGAGAAGATCTAAAAATAAAAATCTTTCCTAAAGATAAGTCTAATACCCTATCTACGAATCTTAAAGCATCCAAGACAAAGGCCAAAGCTCTAAACAAAAACAAACACACTAACAACAGCGACAGCGAATCCGTATAGAACCCTAAACCGTAAGTAAGACTTAAACTTAAGCCGTTAACACTACCAATAAAGTTAAGTTACAAGCTTTAATTCTTTCTAAAATGTCGTTAACTGTAATTCAATTGAACTTAAAAGGATATGTTAATAACTATAGCCAACTCCTTATTCTAATCAAAAAATATACACCGCAGATAATTTCCCTCCAAGAAACCCACATACAATATATTAACAACATACCAACCCCAATAAACTACAAACTATTAACAAACATAGCCACCAACAGATTTGGCGGCGTAGCACTATTAGTTCATAAGTCAATTCAATACACTATCCCTAACATCCCAAACGATCTAGAAGCAATAGCCATAAATATACAATCTAAACTAAAATTAAACATATTTTCAATATACATATCTCCCACCAAAGACATTACTAACCAGACATTTCAAAACACATTTAATACACAACAAGCACCCTCACTAATTATGGGAGATTTCAATGGATGGCACCCGTCCTGGGGCTCACCAACAACGAACACTCGAGGAAAAATTACTCAAAGATTTATTGACAATGCGCACCCTATTCTACTGAACGACAAATCTCCTACAAATTTTTCAACACACATCGACCTCACACTCTGCTCTCCAATCTTGGCCCCTCACGCTAAGTGGGAAATACTGAACGACCTTCATGGTAGTGACCATTTTCCTATTATCACGACCCTATTTCCAACAACTTTTACACAAAAATTCAACAGACCCTTTTTTAAACTAAAAGAGGCCAACTGGGAAAAGTACAACCTACTTACCCAACAAACAAACGAAAAATACCCAACTTCCCAAAACATAAACAAAGAAGCAGCTCAAATTAACAGATTTATTTTATATAGCGCAAACCTTTCCATCCCACAAACTTCACCAAATACTCATCCATACAGGGTTCCATGGTAGAACAAAAACAACTTGCCTGGAAAAAATTAAACCGAATAATTACAGTAGAAAATGTTATAGACTATAGGCGCAAAAATGCCAAATTTAGGTTCGAACTTAAAAAAAGTAAAAAAGAAGCTTCGAAATTCTTTCACCTCTTCCATCCAACCCGCTACCCCCTCATCTAAAATTTGGTCCAATATAAGACGCTTCTGCGGACTTAACCCAGTTAAGACAATTCATGCGATCACAAACCCACAAAACAATGAGATAACATTAGCTAGCAACGAAATTGCTAACATATTTGCACGACACTTCTCAGACCTCTCCGGCGACTGGAACATTTCAGAGGAGTTCCGAAACCACAAATACAAAAGGAACTTTCAAAACTATACCCCCTCTGCAATAGCCCAAACCATAGAAAAAAACATAACATACTTAGAACTTACCTCAGCCCTACAAACATTAAAAGGATCTGCCCCAGGACTAAACAGAATATCATATCAAATGATTAAAAATAGCTCCACTACAACAAAAAATAGAGTAACAAAACTTTTCAATGAAATATTTAACGATCACATACCACAAGCTTACAAAACAAGTCTAATCATTCCAGTCCTCAAGCCGAACACAGATAAAACTAAAACCACCTCCTACCGACCCATTTCGCTCAACTGCTGTATAGCAAAAACACTAGATAAAATTATAGCCAAAAGTCTCTGGTGGTTCGTGACATATAATAACCTACTGAACGAAAACCAATTCGGATTTAAAAAAGGCAAATCGACTTCTGACTGTCTACTTTATGTAGACTATCTCATAACGAAGTCAAAAATGCACACCTCCCTCGTAACTCTTGATTTCTCAAGAGCCTTTGATCGAGAAGGTGTACACTCCATAATCGACCAACTGCAGGAAAAATAATCAACTACATTAAAAACTTCATGACTAACAGAAAAATAATTGTCCGCGTCGGTCCGCATACATCGAACTCATTACCCTTACTCAATGGAATTCCCCAAGGTTCGCCCATATCCGTAATACTATTCCTTATTGCCTTCAATAAACCATCAGACATCATATCCTTAAATAAAGAAATCAAATTTAATGCATACGCCGACGACTTCTTTCTTATAATAAACTTCAATAAAAACAAAAATACAAACTTCAACCTGGACATCCTCTTTAACAATATAGGGAATTGGGGCTCCTACTCAGGGGCATCGCTATCCCTATCCAAATGCCAACACCTCCACATATGCAAAAAACACAATTGCGCTTGCAAGATAAGCTGGAACAACATACAAATTCCTACCGTTACCTCATTAAAAATTCTAGGAATAACAATAAACAACAAATATAAATGGAACACACACATAAATACACTTCTGCCTAAGCTCCATAGTAAAGTAAACATAATAAAATGCTTATCTAGTCCTAAATTCAATTGCAACACGTACACACTACTCAATGTCGTGAAGGCAACGGTCATAGCCAAATTAGAGTACGGTCTGTTTCTATACGGACAGTCTCCCAAAAGTATTTTAAACAAAGTAAAAACACCGTTCAACTCTGCAATCCGTTTAGCCCTCGGAGCCTATCGCTCTACTCCAATAAATAACTTACTCTATGAAGCAAATATTCCTCCACTAGAAATGAGACGAGACCTTCAAACTGCCAAACTATCCCAAAACTTAATATTTTCCAAAAACACACCAATTCACAAGTTTGTCAAGCATAAAAAAGGCAAAAGGAAAACGCCACCAATAATAGGCCAGACAATCAAACTAAGCCTAGCACTTAATCTACCTTACAAACCAGTAAAACTCCATAAATACAAACCTTCCTGGGCACTCCCCCCCAATCTAATAGACACATCACTCCGAACCTACAAGAAACATGAAACATCCCCAGAAACATACCGAAAACTGTTCGAACACACAAAGAACAAACTTAAACCACATAATCTCATATTCACCGACGGTTCAAAAATGAACGGCACAATAACATATGCCATTACAACAGAAACCAACATCTTAAAATATGGCATACTGCCCCAATATTCATCCGTCCTCACCTCTGAAACAATCGCCATCCTAGAAGCAATCGAAATTATTAAAAACCGAAAAGGTAAATTCATTATCTGTTCCGACTCCCTAGCAGCAATAGACTCAATACAGAATTCAAATAACAATAACTTTTACCCAAACAGAATCAGACTATTAACCCAACATGCCCCTAAAATCAAAATAATTTGGATTCCTGGCCATACAGGAATAAAAGGAAACGATCTAGCCGATCAAGCCGCAAAGTCAGCAAACAATATGCCACTTATCCTTACCCCAAACCTAAATAATGTAGACATAAAAAGACATCTTAAATCTGAATTTGCAATAAAACAAAAGGAAAACATTATACACTGCAGTCAATGGTAGCAATCAATTAATGCGAATAACTCTCACACCTGGGACTACTTAAAACAGTCCCACCAACATTGGACCAGGCTGGACCAAATAAAAATAATACGACTTCGACTAGGACACACAAACGTAACTCACCAACACTATTTAAATCGAAACTCAATACCAATTTGTCCGTTTTGCCAAGGTGACATTTCAATAAGTCATATGCTAAACTCATGCCCATCCCTCCTACAAATCAAACAAGTCATATTTAGCAACACTAACCCCCTAAACCTCCTTAGCAACCCTGACCCAGACAACATACAAAAAATCCTACTTTTCCTTAAGAAAACTGAATTATACCACAAAATCTAAAATAAAAAAAAAAATAAAAAAAGTAATAAAAGTAATAATAATAATAATAAAATATTTAGAAGGAAAGAAAAATCACGTAGCCGATGCATTGTCAAGAATCAAAATTAACGAAGTATACTATGGCAGTAACAAAGCAACAGCACATAGCACTGAAGAAGATAATGTAAATTTAATAGCAATTACTTAAAAACCAATCAATCATTTCGCAAGACAGGTAGAAATGATTCGAAGCAATACAGAAGGTAAAGAAAGTGAAAATTATTTTAAGAAAGTCAAGATTAAAATAATGTTTAACGAATTAAACATCGAAAAAGCTAAGCAAATATTAATAAAACACACCACGAAAAACTATTGCACCCAGGAATAGAAAAATGGTAAGGCTCTTCAAAGAAACCTATTATTATCCCGACTACCAGAATTTAATTCAGAATTTAATTAATGAGTGTAATGTTTGTAACCAAGCAAAAACCGAACATAGAAAAACATCGCTTTTATTAAAAACAACTCCAGAAACAGAATTTTGTAGGGAAATTTACGTCGCAGATATTTACACGATCAAAAATCAAAATTACTTAACTTGCATTGATTTATACTCCAAATTTGGAAGCGCGATTCAATTAAACGGAAAGGACTGGATTGAAGTTAAAAGAGGACTTTTTCGAATATTTAATTCAATGGGAAAACCCAGAGCCTTGAAAACAGATAGGGATAGTGCTTTTATGAGTATAGCGCTTAAAAATTGGCTGGACACAGAAAACGTAAATATTAAGACAACAACAAGTAAAAATGGAGTATCAGATGTAGAAAGATTACACAAAACAATTAACGAAAAAATACGTATGATCGAGACCAGCGACAATACGGAAAACAAACTTATGAAAATGGAAGTAATACTGTATACTTAAAATCATAAAATAAAACACAATGCAACAGGTAGAGCCCCAGCTGATACTTTTATTTATGCAGGTACCCCTGCATATAATATCCAAATTATAGAAGAAGCTAAAATAGAACAACTTAATAAAAAACGACAAAATTTTGAGGTAAATACCAAATTTAGAAAGGCTCCCATAATTCACGGGAAATTACACAATCCTTATAAAAAGACAGGAAATATAGAACAAATAGATACTGATCATTTTGAGGAAACTAACAGAGGTCGAAAAATAAAACATTACAAAACAAACTTCCAGAGACAAAAGAAAGTTAATAAAAGTAAATATTTGCAGGAGGACCCAGATCAAGACCCAGCGCTTTGACTTTCATCTTTCTGACATCAACGTTAATAATAATGACGCCAATGGGTAACAACCAATTTATAGAAATTAACCCTATAACCATACAATGGCTATTTGTCATTTATGACCGACACAATCAACATCCCAGATAGTTTTGAATACCATTGCCTCACAATTAATATTACAAAAACGGAAGAAACTTACAAAAATATGCTATCACAAGCGTTTGGCTTTAAGGAAATAATACAGATTAAATATTTAACGGAAAAACTACAAAGAGAAATGAATGGGTTAAAAATTGTTAGGAGAAACAAAAGAGGATTAGCTAATTTTGTAGGAACAGCTTACAAATATCTTTTTGGAACATTAGATAATAATGATAAAGAAGAATTAGAAGAAGTGTACAGATAAACGAACTTAATAATATAATCGATACAGTTAATAAAGGCATCGATATAATAAAGAAGCATCTCGAATACAACGAAAACGAAAAAATTCTTGAATTATTGGTTTTTAATTTAGAACATTTCGCAGAATACATTGAAGACCTGAAAATGGGAATGCAGTTAGCAAGATTAGGAATATTCAATCCAAAGTTATTAAAACACGACTACTTGACAAACATTAATTCTGAGATACTTCTGAACATAAAGACCTCAACTTGGCTTAGGTCAGATTCAAAGAAATTTTAATTATATCCCACATACCCAGAGAAATAAAGAAACTTCCCGTATACGAAATATTACCTTATCCAGATGAAAATGATAAAATATTACAAGATAACACCCAAAACAAATATTACGTATACAGAAACGGCTTGTATAACAAAGAAACAATAAAACCCGTTACTAACACATGTCTTTTAGGTCTTGTTAATCAAACAAATACTAGTTGCAGGTACACAAAAACGCTCTTAACTACCCAAATTAATTATGTCGAACCAAATTTCATAGTTACATGGAATTTGTCAAAAACTATACTAAATCAAAATTGTATTAAAAATGAAATTGTAATTGAAGGAAACAATATGATCAAAATACACAAATGCTCAATTGCAAATAACGATTTATCCATAAGCAATTATAATTCTGACTACACACAAAGCATATACACAAGAAATAATGTCACCAAATTAGACCCAATATCATACATACAAGCAAAAGAAATATTTTTTGAACAAAATAAAGAAAACCAGATTTGCAAAATAATTGTAATTGTAACTCTGGGTCTCTTAATATTAAGTATATCACTGTACCTACTTTATAAATTTAAAGAAATACCTAAAATAATACTTATTAAATACAATAACACAAAAGGTGACGACCCAACACACAAAACACAAGAGTTTCAAAACTCACAAGAGTTACAAGAAATACCAAAACTATACCCCAAAATCACATAAATAACCATACGATTTTGTCTAAGTGATGGGGGAGTGACGTATCTGCACTGCGATTTCTCAATGGCCACCAGTTCAAAGAACGAAACCGTTCACAAATAAACAGAATCGCCAATTTCCGCTTTGATTAAAAACGATACAGAAGCTTGAGATTCCGGAATGCAAATAAACAAAGAAAATTGATTAAGTCCGAACGTCAACAATGACGTAATTCCATAAACGTAAAAATCCAATAAGATCGCAAAATTTAATAAGACCGAATTATGTAAACATAAACAAAGAAGTGTCGATCGCATCATCCACTTGCGATTGCGTCACCTAATGCACTAACAGTAAATTCTAAGACGCAAACCGAGGTTTCATTCTAACCAATTCTGTAACATACAATTAGTCTTTTTCCAACGTTCTAATAAAGAATAACCAACAAATATAAAAAATATCCTGATTTTTTATTCGGGCGAAGAACGACTCATGTAAATATATATTCATTCTTGTCTGAGCCCGCACACTTTTGGTACAAATATATACATGTAATTTTTCCACATTCGTGGGTTGATAAATATTAAACAAGAATCGTTTGCACTTATATAATTTAACGTAATCCGCCTAAGTGCTTTTCTGTAATTTTTGAATAAGTTTGCCGCATATCGATAAAATATGTAATCAGTTTCGTAATAATTTAACTTAAACAAAATATCCATTTCTATTCCTATTTGATAATCTTGTCGTGACACACGATCATATAGAGAGTCGTTTGCCGCGAACAACGCTTAGTTTTGAGGTTTTAGTGTTAGGATTTGTAGTATTAAGAACCATGAACCATATTATCGTATTTGCCGTATTATATGAAATTTAAGATGAATTAATTTGTGATCTTTTGAGGGCACCTTAGAGGATGTAGCGCAGCGGTTGTTTTAAGGGTGGAGTCTAATGAGTCTTCACAGGTAGGGTTGGTATAGAAGGTGCCCAATAACATCTGGGCCTCCGTATTCGATAGGTACAGTCTCTCGTCCGAATCTTAGCCGTTTGGCTAAAATCCTTATCGTTACCGTCTCTCTGTCTACTATTGTTAGTTCTTTAACACTCTTGTTTCATCTTAACACAAACCAACACCCATCTCCCTGAGCAGGCCGGTCAAAGCGTAGACAGAGGTGTTAAGGTGGACAACGCTTATAGAGTGTGTTCGTTACAAGCTCATAAGGTTGAAAACTGTGGATCACCGGCCACTTGTCGAGTCAGCCAGCAACGGCATCATTCACTAATAAACCAAGGACCGACCAGCAATCCAGTGGCCGCAGCAACCATTGCAAGCTCAGACAACCCTAGATGATATACTCTGCTCGCGACCGGCAAGGTATCATTACAAGGGCCAACCGTTCAACAACAAACATGTCGCGCTGTAATAGAAACTGGATCACTGGTGAATCTTATCTCAAGGAGGATGGCAGATCTGCTATCTCTTAAGGAAATGTCGTCACCGATTACAATATATGGAATCGGAGGAAAAATAAAAACAGCAATTAGATCAATACTAAAGCTATCATCAGATACATTAGGTTTTGGAACACTAGTAGAGGTATTTATTATTCCCACAGTCATTACAGACCAACCGTCAGTACCGAATGCAACCGTTCTTAATGTTACCGAGGGACTGCCGTTAGCAGATCCTGACTTTCGGCAACCTGGACCCATTGACCTAACCTTAGGGGTTGATGTATATTCTCGTGTAATAACCGGTGAACTTCTCAAACTAGGACCTAATAAACCTTTGGCAAAAGGCACAAGGCTTGGCTATGTAGTCACAGGTTTTCTCAATAAAAAAACCTCACCTGATATGGAAATCAACCCTATTTTAGTAGAAGACGCAGAAGATCTTGCAGGACCGAACGCTGCTTTTGAGCCAACGAAAGATAAAAATCCGGTGAATGATAATCAATTTGAAATAGAAGATAGCAAACGGCAGAATGAGAGTTCACCAGATAAAGAAGGGACTCATTTCATTAACTTAGCATTGATGGATCATAAATAAAGAGCCTGAAGGTATATGTAGCCAATCAAGATCTAGCGACACTAACTCGTCCGATCGAGAATCAACCGCTACATATAATAGTTCATTGCAGCTGACTAAACTTTATACTGCAAGAAAAAAAACAACTAATACAAAACCGACTTCTCATCAACTTAAAACCTACAAGAAGTATGAATTTTGTTAAGCATTTCTAAATTTAACCAAGAAATATCTATGTTTTGTTGCAGAAAGTCCACATCCCATAGACGATCCAACTGATCAAGTTCTACGAGGGCACAATTTCAGTCCCCACGGTAATGTCAATTTTATCTCAAAGGAGAGTGTTAAGCAGCATCAAGAAGATATGAAGGATTTTAGTCACAAAATTGAACCTCCGCAGGTGAAAGAAAGATCCTCCACGGTCAATGATTTGTTAGGTGCTTTCTATACAATTCGTCCAAGGGCTGACCGACATCACGCCTTAATTGAGGGTACCCAGCACCCACTGGGTCCCACTACTCGACCGAAACAGGCAAAAAATGACAATGACCGCCGATACCGTAATTGGTATACCCCCTCAAAAAAAAAAAAAAATTGTTGTTATTGGAAAGCATTTTTCAAGCCATTTCCAATGGTATAATTTTCTTTGCTGCACAAAATAAAAACTGCACATTTTGAACAAAACTCACAAAATTTAAATTTCACACCTTCGCGCACAAGCAGTCATGATTAAGGACTCGAGGGTAGGGGGTGAGATTCGGGTTCGTGGATACGCACGTTCACTTTCTCCTCTCAGAAGATAACGATGGGTCACAATATTGGAAATTCAATAAAACGGGAGGATTCCGTGGGATACCAAACACACTGATTATGGGATGTGCAATTAAAAACAACTCTTACAAAATACATTCAAAGTCGCCGAAAAAAACGTCCGCAACCGCTTTTAATAGCTACTCTTAGCTTAAAGCTTAGGAAATTTGAATGGTTGCATCGCGACATCTTATGCCAATGCTGGCCCGATATTAACTGACCATTTATTCGTATCTTGCTTACACAGATATTGCCTTTCCTTAACCTGTGCCAAAGCCGTACACCTTCGATATTTACCTACATCCTAACCCCTTCTACACCACGTTCACCTCCGGTAATTTGTTATCAATCCTTGTGTTCGTTTTCCGTCTAATAACCATTTGACTGGGGTATTGGGCTGCTCCTTATATTCGAGAACCAATCGGATTGGTTCTAGGAGTACAACATGCCTGTATACACTCCCTGTATACACTCCCTCCAACCTGTTAAGTGAACATTCTAGACTATAAAAATGACACCACTCAAATTGCTCAGGATCAGTTCTTCAAATGCCTCAGTACTGCATACCTATGGATCTAACCGTAGAATTTATCAATTCGGAAAACGATGTTGAGATTGACAACCTGGATTTACCACCTACGCAAGATTCCGATGTTGAAATAACTGAAAACTGGGATCTGGACCTTGTGCAGGTTTCCGAATCAGAAGATTCGGTTGATCGCCTCCTACAAAGCGTTTTTTCACCGGCTGCATCATCGACCCAAAATAGGGACTCAGGATTGGAGTCTCTTGATTGGAGCCAGTTTCCATTAGGGACTACTACGCAGGATTTTTTGGAATCCCTTACCACACACGATGAAAGCAAAGATGAATATCAGTGTGCACAGGAATTTCAATTGGACGGCGACCTAACCAGGTCAGAAAATGAGGTTTTACAAATCGACGACCACATCTTTAAAGAACTTATGGGACCTCATCCTCAAATTCAAATCAGTCAAATTACTGATATTAAAATCATAATAAGAACTAGTGTTATTATCTTCTAGCTCTGCATCCACATCCATATCGGCCTCTCCTGTGTACATTGGTAAAGGTGTCGTCCCTTCTTCTTCACTCTTTTCCGTCTCCATTTTCTCATCTTCTATATCTTCCTCTATATTCTTCTGTGAAAAGAATTCTTTATAAGAATCACTAGCATCAAAAGGCCTTGGTATTTTGATTAAACTGCAGATCTTTCTTAATAGTTGTAAAGTAGAAATCGTCCAGCTCTCTCTCCTCATCGTCGTATTCATTAATTTGCTTCAATTCACGCTTTTCTTTTATACTCTCTTTACATTAGAAATCTTTTGTTTTTTATTTTCCTTAATAAGTTCATGTAAGGGTTCAGTAATGGGTATAAAAGTTTCATCCAATTGTAAATTCGTATGATTTTTAACTTGTTTGAGATCATCGAATTTTCGCTTCAAAGCAAATCTAGCTTTGGTTAACTGAGACAAAATATTTATGGTAGTATATTTTACAAACTTTACGGGTGAAAGATTTAAAACTTCCGAAATTCATGTAGTCACTCCTCAGTTACTAAACAAATACAGTTAAGGGAACGCCATAATCTGTAATATTTATATACCATTTCCGAATAAAAAAGATTCGATATATTTTCTTCATTATATTTAAAAAAATTTATTTATTGGTATATTATTAAAATCGCATTCTTTTTAATGATTATTGACTTATTTCTAAATAAAAATTGTCATTACTTTTACGAATATTATATTTTTCATCATTGATGATATTATCCTGAAGAGGGGTGTACCTTTCTCGCATGTACAGGATGTGCTCCTCCAACCCGAGAGCAATAGATTCTCCACCCTTTGTTGTTTTGCGCTCCTCCTTGAGGGTTGGGAATCTTACATTTTCAGGCGTCCTTGTCTTCGATAGCAGTGTCTTTTTATTAAATTTATTGAAGTCTTTAATTAAAATGTTCATCTGGTTTTCCTGATTCATGATGGTGGTTGAGGTTTTTGGACTTGGTACAGTTGTTCCACGTTGCATTTAGCTGTATTTTGATGTTTACTACTTGTTTAGCATTTGTTCAGTACTTATTTAGTAGTTGCTTATTAGTTGTTAGAGATGGTTACTAACTGTTATTTGATGAGGAAAGTAGAACCGCGTAGTTATAAGTTGCGTCGATAACTCCGCGGTTCTTCTTTCCACCTCCGGGAATAGAGCTCGTAATCCTACAATATCTCAACTAGCAGCTAACCTACGTTAGCTCAACCTCAGCGCAGCTCCAGCATCGCCTTTGGTCCGCCATGGCAGTTACCATCATTACCATTGCCGCGGCGCGATCGTCTTGCGAGTGTCTACTTCGGTTAAGCACAAACATTGGTGATCCCGACGTGATCCTTTACCAACAAAGGATCAGACTCTGGAAACCCCCTTTCCCACCAAAAGCTGAACCTCAGACTGGTGAGAAGACCCGTTAAGTTCACTACATCCACCCGCCCTGGAAACCATAGCTCATCCAGCTTCACAGGATACTCAGCTTACTCCAGCTTCACAGGATTCACAGCTTCATCAAGCTTCACAGGATACGCTTCTTGATCCAGCGTCACAGGATCGTCAGCTTAATCCAGCTTCACAGGATTCACAGCTTCATCCAGCTTCACAGGACACACAGCTTTATCCGGCTTCACAGGATTCTTCGTTTCCAGGGCACACAATATGTCTACTCCATTCATAGAGGAAACAAGTCACACAAGAATCGATTTATACAATCGATTACTAGACAACCAAAATGAGCTACAAGTACAGATCCAACAGCTCATAAAGAATTATGGCAAGGATTCGGTCGAACGAAGCCACCGAGACGGCTATTATTCCGGTAAGCTAAATCAGTTGCAGAGAAGATGCAACGAATTGGAATCATCATCAGCCCTACAAAGGCACCTGGACCTCCATTGGGCGCTACTGAGGCCAGCCCACGACGAGCTGGATAGCACACCTGGTGCAGCAGCTCTGGCAGAAGCAGAGCTAGCCCAATTCTACACGTTATACGAGGAATACGAAATGAACCTGCTTCGAGAAAACGACGTTCCAATGACGCTCTAGACTGGCCACGGTTCCATGATCTCTTTTTGGAATTGGTACATAATAAACCAATTCGACCAGTCATAAACTACATATTCTTCAGAGTTCTCTTCGTGGTGAAGCGAGGAACATTTTGACAGACACAGCCTTCTCACAGGATGGCTATGACGACACCTGGTTGCGATTGAAGGCCAGGCACCAGAACGGAAAATACTAGTAATCGCCGCCATAGCAAAAATTATTGACCATAAGCCTATAGACGGCTCCTTGCGCCAACTAAGGGCCTTACAAGGGCCATTAAAAACTCAATAAGTACTCTTTAAAACCTCGATGGCAGCACAAAATCCTGGGATTCAATCCTGTGTTTTATTATCAGAAGCAAAATAGACCAGAAGTCTCTAGCTGTACTGGAAAATTCAGCGGAAGCACCAACGGTAATTCCAATGTTAAGGAGTGTACTGAAGTTTATTGAGCGGCGCGCTTGCATGCTGGAGACGATAAGCGCTCAACCTACATAAACACTCCGCCATCAGTCAGTTCACAACGAAGGGGCTGTTAGATTAAACACCTAGGACCACATCATCTTAGAACAGTGGTCGGCACACACATACCAACATAAGTTTGCCTTGCATCAGTGTGAGTGTAAAAACACGAAATTGTCGCGCGGCGCGCTGAAGCCTGACGATTCTCTGCTTTGCACTGAGAACCTCTGCCGCAGCTGCAAAAAAGCCGAAGCTGAGAAAAAAAAGACCCGAAAACCCATGGCGAAGTTATACGAACATCTACCAGCAGCGAATGGACAGAACAATTCCCTATGCTCACTTAATAGGCCGCTGCCGACCGCTGTCTTAGAACATGTAGCCGTTTCCAGGAAATGGACCACAAAACACGGCGCCAAGCCATTATTCAAGTAGGAGCATGCGCAAATTGTTTGTCTACAGCTCATAAGGTTGAAAACTGTGGATCACCGGCAACTTGTCGAGTGACAAGGTATCATTACAAGGGCCAACCGTTCAACTACAAACATGTCGCGCTGTAATAGAAGCTGGATCACTGGTGAATCTTATCACAAGGAGGATGGCAGATCTGCTAACTCTTAGGGAAATGTCGTCACCGATTACAATATATGGAATCGGAGGAAAAAAAAAAACAACAATTAGATCATTACTAAAGCTATCATCAGATACATTAGGTTTTAAAACACTAGTAGAGGTATTTATTATTCCCACAGTCATTACAGACCAACCGTCAGTACCGGATGCAACCGATCTTAATATTACCGAGGGACTGCCGTTAGCAGATCCTGACTTTCGGAAACCTGGACCCATTGACCTAAGCGTAGGGGTTGATGTATATTCTCGTGTAATAACCGGTGAACTTCTTAGACTAGGACCTAATAAACCTTTGGCACAAGGCACAAGGCTTGGCTATGTACTCACAGGTTTTCTCAATGTGGGAATGTTAAGCAGCATCAAGAAGATATGAAGGATCTTAATCACAAATTTGTAACCTCCGCAGCTGAAGGAAAGATCCTCCACGGTCCATGATTTGTCAGGTGCAACAATACAATACAATAATACAATACAATTCGGCCAAGGACTGACCGACATCACGCCTTAATTGAGGGTACCCAGTACCCACTTGTTCCCACTACTCGACTGAAAAAGGCAAAAAATTACGATAACCACCGATACAGTAATTAGTATACCCCTCAAAAAAAAAAAAATTTTGGTGTTATTGGAAAGCATTTTTCAAGCCTTTGCCAATGGAATACTTTTTTCTGCTGTACAAAATAAAAACAAGGAAGAACGCTATAGTCGAGTACCTCGACTATCAGATACCCGTTACTCAGCTAAAGGGACTAAAGGGAAATGAGCCACCTACCGGTGGTAGATAGATTTAAGCGTTATGGGCGTTAGAGTGGAGTTTTTTTGGATCAATCGATAAGTATTGACGAGACCAATACATTTCAGTTAAAATTTTTTATATAGCATGAAAATTGTGAGCGCCACAGGTTTTCGCGGTTTGTGGGCGTTAGAGTGGGCGTGGCATATTCGCGCAACAAACTTGCGCTGCGTACAAGGCTACGGAATCTTAATCTGAGATCCCAATTCTCAATCTTTAATAGTTTCTGAGATATCCACGTTCATATTTACGATTTTTGAAGTTTGGGAGCGGTTTGTGAGCGATAAAGTGGGCGTGGCAAACTTTTTTTTGAGTTAATCGGTAGGTATTGATTAGAACAATACATTTCAGTTAAAATCTTTATTCTAGCATCAAAACTGTAGGAGCCACAGTCTTGGGCGGTTTGTGGGCGTTAGAGTGGGTGGCACTCTGCTGAAACCAACTTGCGCTGTGCAGGAATCTCAGGAATCTGCATGCCTAATCCCAGTATTGTAGCTCTTATAGTTTCCGAGATCTCAGCGTTCATACGGACAGACGAACAGACGGTCAGATGGACAGACGGACATGGCTAAATCGACTCGGCTAGTGATCCTGATCAAGAATATTCTTTACGGGGTCGGAAACTCTTCCTTTTGCCTGTTACATACTTTCCGACGAATATAGTATACCCATTTACTCTACGAGTAACGGGTATAAAAATATATAAGCGTTAGATTTTAAAAATTTTAAAAATTCTTTTTTCTGAGGATATTGACCATATGAATCGAAAAATTCTGCTGACCTACGACTATCAAAATAAAATGCAATCCAATGAGTTCCAGGTTGATCTGAAGTTTCGGTATTCGCAATTATTAGTTCGGGATACTTCAAAATTGTTTTTGGTAACGTATCCGAGGAGAAAACTCCTTTAAAATAGATTTTGTCTTTCAATGCTTAGAAAGAAAATGTTCAATTTGTAAAGTATTCATTTTAAAAGAGCTTACGAATATTTCTATGCTTATCAATATCAATCACTGAATCGTATTCACAGTATACCAAGCAAGTAACTGCTTCAGCAAGTGGTTCCGAAAATCTTCCTTCGATTCTTATAGTACCTTGAGAGATTAAATTTAATCATATAGGTGAATTTGATTGATCAGCAGTTAAGTCAAAGGCTAATATAAAACTGTAGACCACGATCGTAATGTTTAATTCCACATGATCTAAAAAACATATTATAACCTTTTGAGCTTTGGACCTTTTCAGCGTTCGAGTAATCGAACTCCAGAGCCTGGGAAGGAACTTGAACTCCATTAACCATTAGGTTAAAGCGTTGAATTTTAAAAGGTTCAAATTGAAATGGGTCTAAGTCTCGGTTTCCTGAGTATGAGCGGTTTTTAACAAAAGGCCAGAAAATATTTGACCAATAACTGCGTTCTCCATCGACAGTGTATTGTTGCCAGGATATATTGTAAATTATTTGACTTCAACCTTGCTGAATGGGTACAGAGCACTTTTAGTTTGTAAAACATGATGATGAGCCAATAAAATGCTTGGGTTAACTGTTATATGGTTCATTAAAAGTTGTGCTTCTAGTATCTTTAAATATGATTCAGTTTCATAAAACGATGTTTTTTCAATATTGAAATTAATTATTAAATCAACATTGTTAACAAACAGTTTGGTTTAATTAAAAATATCTCCATGAATTTTTTCAAATATCTCAACCTTGTTACTATTGTGAAACATATTTTTAAGGGTCTCATTCGAGTCCGGATAAACATATTTCCCTGCTGTTATTCTTCCAAAATTTGGAAAATAATCTTGGGAGGCCAAGTGACTTTCAGAGGCGTCTCTCCCATAGCTTAAAATTGTTTGCAAATACGCTCTTTAGTGATAATTATTATCACTTTGCGATACCAGTATATTATTTATAATGTAGAATATTGTTTACAACACCAACAGCATTTAATTCAATGCTGTTGTTATCATTTTCTTTAAGTTGGATAACAAGACGTAAATAAACAATGGATAAATCTCGATGGCGTTTCACCATTTCCCAAGAAAACAAATTCGATTGAAGAGGCGCCGTCCAAAGAAGCAATTGGATTGTATGAGACTTCTTCACTTTGCGTGGGGTGTGCCGCAAACAAATCTAATTCAATTTTCATACATTCGATATGCATACTCATTTAAAGTGAAGAGTAACGAAAATCGAAACAGCTGAAGTTTCAAATGGTACCTTATATCCATTGGAATCAGTAATTAGTATTGAGGTTTCATTTGGTGACCATATGTCCAAAGAATAATATTATTAAATTGAATATTTTTTTCCTTTCCATTATAATGCAATACACGAAGGCTCGCGGTCTTTTACTACCTACTGACCTTGGTTTTTTTATGTCAGTGTAAACAAAAATGAATCCATTTTCAGGTATATTCGTTTGAACGGATACATTTTTATACCCAAATGTTTCAGCATTTACAAGACTAAGAAATTCGGTTTCTTCAACGACATTTTTATCTTGGTTAGGTGTATATTTAATGTAAATTAATACCGACTTCCCAATCGTCGTTCATGTCTTCTGGAATGTTTACAATGTTTGTAAATGCACACTTTACGTTATCAGGAAAAACATTCTTTGAGTCATTACCTAGAAATGTGAATAAAAATTTTTAAATAACCCATATTTAATTTTTTATGGAAGTTAATGATACGAAATCCAATTTAATTTATTTTTACCAGCTTGTAGTGAATTTTTTGTTCTAACCGATCGCATTAAGCTTTCGCGTCCTGTTACATATTTAAAATTTCGGTAAGGTAGAGTTTCCAATTTTAATTTTTGTAGTTATACCCGTTACTCGTAGAGTAAAAGGGTATACTAGATTCGTCGGAAAGTATGTAACAGGCAGAAGGAAGCGTTTCCGACCCCATAAAGTATATATATTCTTGATCAGGATCACTAGCCGAGTCGATCTAGCCATGTCCGTCTGTCCGTCTGTCCGTCTGTCCGTCTGTCCGTCTGTCCGTCTGTCCGTCTGTTCGGATGAACGCTGAGATCTCGGAAACTATGAGAGCTAGGCTATTGAGATTTGGCGAGCAGATTCCTGAGCTTCTTACGCAGCGCAAGTTTGTTTCAGTAGAGTGCCACGCCCACTCTAACGCCCACAAACCGCCCAAAACTGTGGCTCCTACAGTTTTGATGTTAGATAGAAAATTTTAACTGAAATGTATTAGTCTTGTCCATACCTATCGATTGACCCAAAAAAAAAATTTTCCACGCCCACTCTAACGCCCACAAACCTCCCAAGAAAAAAAGCTATGACGTCAGAGCCAGACAGTGCGAAATGTTTTTACGCGTGTATGTGTGTGTATGTAAATACCCTTCAGTTCTGCAGTAGGGACGCGGTGACATGGCTCAAGGCAAAAAGCTTTTTTGTTTTTTTTTTTGTGCCTAAAACGCTGTGCCGCTGTTGACGTCAGCAGAGCAGTCGGCGCAGCGTAGAAGACTGCCCACGAAAACGATCGTGCAACAAAGAGAGGCAGATATTCGGATATTTCCCTCTCTTTCTTGTCTTATAATCTGCCTGGACTCCGCGCTCGCAGAGACAAATTTCGGCTGGTCCGTTATTTTTTTTTGCGTCTCTCCGTTATGTTCGGCTAGCGACTAATATTTCGGCGGAAAAATTTTCGTGGAAAAGCGACATGTGAATGCCCTAATATTTTATGAGCATTATTGTGTATCGAAAAAAAACAACTAATATTGTTTTATAAAAGTAAACTATTTGATTATAGTAAAATTTAGTAAATTGAATTTACTTATAATGTTATATTTACTTATTATACATTTTTATTACAATATAATTTTTTAGTTAAGTTATAGAAATTTAGTCCGTTAAAATTGATTTAAGTATTTAAAACATTTAAGTATTAACATTTAAAAAAAAATCGTATTGTATTTTTTACTCAAAAAGTAAAAACTATATAGTCGGATATATTTCACTTTAGAAAGGGTATAGGTGCAGTGGCACGCGCCAACAGCGAAGAGAAAACAAAAGAAATCTAGTAAAGGGGTGAGAAGACTTGGTGCATTCTGTTTGAGTGATTGAAAGGGAAGCATCCATTTTAATGGTGCGCAGCAGAGTTACTTTAATCGTTTAGTTAATATAATAAAGTCAGGTAAGTGCTACATTAAGTTTAAGATGTTGTGCATTGATCTTAGTTTAAAGTACGTAAATTTTGAAGGTATTCAATGGGTTCCGTTAGCCGAAAGTGGATGACGAAATGTTTTGTGCCAATAAAAATTCTGCAACAAGCTATAAAAGGTAAATATACAATTAAACAAATAAAACGCATTTTTTAAACATACATATGTTCTTTCAGGAGCGTTGGCCAAGGATTCAGAGGACCCGGACAAAGGTTTAAGAACGGCGATGTCTAACGTTAAAAATAAGCTTACGAAGCAAAAAAACAGAAACAATAATTGTACAATTTTTGAAAATCTAAATAGTACCATTTAATTAAAATGAATTAAAATGAAATGAGTTAAATTCTATATTTTTTTAATTGAAAACTCAAGGAAAAATTCTGATTTTCACAAGTGATTCACTTGGGACGTGTCCCTTGCAAGTGATTTCACAAGTGAAAACTCAAGGAAAAATTCTGATTTTCCCAAGTGTTTCACTTGGGACGTGTCCCTTGCAAGTGATTTCACAAGTGAAAACTTAAGGAAAAATTCTGATTTTCCCAAGTGATTCACTTGGGACGAGTCACCGGCACGTGACAGGCCATACGAAAAATGAGTATAAGGAACAAGTGAAATCCCGTAGGACTTCGAAAAATTTTCATTTGAATTTTCACTTGTGAAAATGCGGACATCCCATACAATTTTCTATATGGAGCGTCACTTGTTCTTCACTTGTGCACGAGGACATGTCCCAGGTGATTCCCAAGGTGATTCACAAGTGAAACTTTTTTTTTGGAACTGAAGGGTAGTTGCCGGCCGAACTTAGCGGCAAAGAGAAAAGCACTGCCGGCGCTCAGAGAGAGCAAAGTGCGCGGCTAACTTATTCTATTGAACAATGAATTTGTCACGCCTACCCTAACGCACACAACGCTTAAATCTGTCTTCCGCCGGTAGGTGGCGCATTTAAATCTCGCTTTGCTGCTTGCATATCTCCATTTCTCTTTGGTCGCTTAAGCTGAGTAACGGGTATCTGATAGTCGAGGTACTCGACTATAGCGTTCTCCCTTGTTTTGATTTAAGTTTACGTTGTCGTTCATTAAGCTTCACTTCAAGCACTGGTTTCTCCAATCCTATTTTCTTTTTATCTTTTTGACTATCAAAAAAAGAGGTATCAGTCACTTTTCGTTTATCTGATACTACATTTTCTTTTTTATTTGAATTAAAATCGTCATCATCACTTTCAGGTGGTAAATCGGGGAACTCAAATTTTTCCGGACGTGAATGACCGTACTTTAACGTTGATTTTCATATCAATCCAATCAGTGGCTTGGGATTCACTTGATCTGGTTGTAATAGGATTCGCATTTTGTTCATTTTGAAGATTCCATGATTTATTACGTTTTTTATTTTGATAGTAACTTAATTCTTGACGAATTTTGAGCCATTTATCGAAATCAGTTATTTTGTTATTATTCAATTTTTTTTTTATATTTATTAATTAATTACCTCTATCATTGTTTATCAATTTCTGATAGTTGTTAGGATGCATTAAAATTACTTTGCCCAAATTATGTTTATTTTTAATCATTTTTTAAAAGTTTTCCATAAATTCCAGAAAGTAATGAAGTTATTAAAGTCGGTAGAAGTCCCTCATTATGAATAAGAACTTTTCTCTTTGAGTTTAATGTACTCTTTGGGCACGAAAGGTAGCGCAAAGCATTTTTATACTTTTTTAGAGCATTTAGGTGGGATTTAGTAACTTTATGGTTTCCCTGTAATGTGTTCAATACAGTCTCTACAACTGTTTTTACCAGGTCACTATAACTATTGCTTAAATTTGCTTAACGTAGTCTATTGTCGGCCTTTCTGAGCACATATAATAAATGTTTGTTGATTTAGGCTCTTTTGAATAGAATTCGGAATATTCTAAATTAAAAATGTCAGATCTAAATCTTAAGAGGCCGGTAAAGCCCTGAGTGAGATCAATAAGTAAATATCCGTGAGGTTGCTCCGTTAGTTCTTTATACATTCTAAATAGCTCCGTCGGGTTTTTTGGGTAAATTTGTCTTGCTAAACATTGAAATTGAAGCTTATCACGAGGATTTTTAAAAGCAACAATGTAAAAACAATGTAAAATACCAAATAGTGAAATATCTCTGGTGTGCGAAGATTTATGAAATATGTTCTGAGTTAATACTATTACTGATCAAACAAAAACACCTCTTAACGAGGTAAAAAGTAGTGGCGAACGCGCCTTTAACAAAAATGTCTGATATCAACAATTGTGACGAAAAATGATATTACATTCGATAAAATAAATAAATTTAATTTAATTTATATTAAATTTATGATTTCGGCACGCAACCGTAAATATTTTTTTACCTACACGTAAATTTTCTGTTGTAGCGTGCCGAATACATAAATTTAATATAATTTATTTATTTTATCGATAAAATAAATAAACTATATTAAATTTATGATTTCGGCCCGCAACAGTAAATATTTTTCTACCTACACGTAAATTTTCTGTTGTAGCGTGCCGAATACATAAATTGAATATAGTTAATTTATTTTATCGAATGTAATATCATTTTTCGTCACAATTGTTGATATCATATATTTTTCTTAAAGGCGCGTTCGCCACTACTTTTTACCTCGTTAAGAGGTGTTTTTGTTTGATATCAGAAGTTTTTTTTGCACAAAAGTTTAAGTACCCCAATACCATGACTAGGAGTCGTCCCCATATGGCTTGGCTATTGAAAAACCAAACACACAGATTCGACGCCTAGTCTTAGCTGAACGCCACCTTAAATTAGGCACAACAAGCTTTATAGCTTCAATTACCTATTTTAATATCACAAGTTTGGAATCTCAAGGGCTGTATAGTTTCAGATTCCAAGAGAAATCTGTCGTTTCTTACATTTTCCGCCGAACTAGCGGGTTTTTCCAAAGTGGTAGAAAAAATAGATCGTTTCCTATTTCGATTAGCTTCATTAGCAAGTAAAGGACCCTAAAACCATAACAGATTTTCCGTTTGAAAAAATCTAATAAGAATATTTTTCATCAAATTGATTTTTTTTCTTGTTTATTCCAATAAAAATTAACTATTTCGTATACGGAGCTGAAACGAGTTGCACTTTTTATCGCTTAATATCTTCCAAACGGTAATTTTTAGGGCAAATAGTGTTAAATATCAAAAGTTGAGGAATCTTAAGGGCTATATGATTTGAAATTTAAAAAGAAATCGTTCGACTCAATTTTGAGAAAATAGTCAAAAAGTGGTTTTAAAAAATAACTTTTTGTCATAACTCTAAATCTATTATATTTAGACAATTTTACTATATAAAGAGTATTTAGCAAATTAAATTATCTTTTCAGAGATATATAGCACGTATCTGTAGCATTAGTTGTTTAGATACTATAAGCATTTTAAATCAGGCTTTTTTTTTGATATTCCGTTAACTAGCGGGTTTTTCCAAAAGTCGTAGAACAAACGTTGTGTACTACTATGTTTATGCTATGAATTTCATGTATTCTCCAATACATGACATTATAATAGCCCCTGTTTATACAACACAGACAAATTCATGAAATGATATTAGTAAAGCTGTCAAATATCTTGAATTTGATATAGAGCTCTATAGAGTAGTAGGCTGTGAAGTAGGCTGTGCCTCAGCATTTTGTATATTGGGACTGAATTCATAGTCAACTTTCGTGTGTTATCGAATTCATGAAATGGTGTTTATGCACACACGAAATAGGCATAGCATAAACACAGTTTACATTAAGCTACTTTATACACCCATAGGGTTTCCAAAACCCTTAAACTAAGATGGGCTGCATACAAACCCACAAACAAAGGGACAAACATTTTTATTTTGGGAAGAAGGAAATTTTGCTTTTTGAATTACTTTTGAACGGGACATCGGATTTCAACAAATAAGGTGTCATTCGACGCGTATTCTCAGTCAGAATAAAACTAGCTTAACAGCTGGGGGATTTTATCCCCACCGTATCCAGCAGCTCCAATTTTCTAAATTTTTACTTTTTCACCGCTTTTTCTCCCAAACAAATCTATATTTCAAAAGTCTTGGTCTTCGATTGGTGTATCACTCGTTACGATCGGACCATAATGGCAGATTTTCAATTCTGCGGCTTTATATAGTATTGTCTTCGCACGCTCTCTTGCGCGCTTCGCCACTACGTGTACTGCCGTCCACAGTGATAAATTGCTATGGCGTGATCCTTTTGTAAACAGCTCACACACATTTTTTTTAAAGGCTCCCACCATCAAGTCATCAAATATTAAAAGAATTGGTTCATTCGTTTCATTTTCAACCCTTTCAGGGACTCCTTTAAAATATTCAACATTTTCAAAATTGGGCTTGGCACTCTCCTCTCCATAACACCAAATAATTCGATCTATTGAAATATTAAAAAGATCATTCTTTTTAATGATACGATTTTCTAAAAAGGTTGTTTTTCCCGATCCTGAGGGTCCACAAATAAGGATTTGAAAAGATGAAAAAATTGTGTAAAAATTTTTTTTTTATTAAAAAATGTATTTTATTTGGAATGAATTTTATTATATTATATTATTACTAATTGCTTATATAATGTTTTTAAGTAACACAAGGTTTTATTAATATTCTCTTGATCGTGTTTCTTGGAGCAGTTCTTCTCGAAATGAGTATCAGATCCGCAATAATTACAATAAATAAGTTGCGTGTATCTATTTTTGCAGGGATCATTTTCAAAAAATCTCTTAAAAGAATACATAATAAGAGACAACGTAATAGGACCATGAATTTCTTTTTACTACATTTTAAACACCTGTATCACCATTGCTATATATTTCATAATTGGTGTTTTCTAAGGATACAGTTTAAATAAAATTTTTAATAAACATCGAAGTGGAAGTTTTTTTCTTGTGTTTTCTACAATTCTTAAAAAAATTGTGTAGTTGAGTTAAACTTTTTCCAATATCTACATCGATAATGTTTGTTGATAAATACTTGATTAGAATTTTTTTTTTAATTTTACCACGAACAAGAGTTGTGTGATACTCATTGAGTGGTGTTAGTATTTCTTCAAGACTTGTGTATGGAATATCTCCAGCTGACCAATCTAATCCGTTTACGTTCTACTGGTTAAGGTGCTGCTGCTTAAGAGCTCCATTAACCAATTCTTTTATGTTATATGGCGGTTTGAAATGGAAAAAAATAGGTATAACAGTTCCAGCAGGCATGAATGCCAGCTCCTTAACAAAAACTTGCTTGTTGTTTCCAAGTACATATTGAAAATCTACTCTAATGCTTGAATTACGATCGACTGTGTTCCTGATTGGTTGAGTGTTTTTAATCAACTGAGGGTGTGTTTGTGCTTCGACCAAAAGGCTAGTGGGATGGCTCGGAGGGCGCCGAGCTGAAGGCTACCGAACGGGTCACAGGTTGCGGATAGCGAGCGCCCTGGTTCTCCAGGGTAGCTACAAATAAGCGTGGAAGTTGGACACGGCCCGGCTACTGCCGAGCCCCCAACTCTAAGCGTAAATAAGTAGCCCCGGACAGTCAGCGTGTATCTGCGCCGTAGCAGTACCGACGTCGCGCTTGTGCTGCCGCCTCCGACAAATAGCTAACACATACCCCCTTCCCACACCCTTTGAACCTACTGTGACGATCCTGTCCGACGGCTAGACCGTCACAATATATATATATAAGTAATAGTTAACTAAGTTTGCCATTGTTATTATTAGTACGTAAGAGACATAAAATGAAGGTTTATGATTTAGTAAGTGGAAAGCGAACATATTGATTTTTGGTGTGCAAAACCAAAATAGGTCAAGTTTGGTTCCGCACCATCCGGCCGAGGTGGCAACCATAGGGAAAAATACTAGAAAATAGAGAAAATACCAAACCGATCTGGCAAGGCAAAGGGAAAAAGGATCAGAGGGCCACACGTCGGTTTCCGGGCTCTCCCGGCTCTGGTACCTCAAGACGAACGGTCGCGCACGCGGAAAAGAAAAAGAAACGAAACACGCGGAGAAAAAAAGAAAGCCCGGTCGGTAGGAAGTAAGGTTAGTGAATCAGTGGAATCGGCGCAGTGAAACCCAGGAACAATTAAACACGACAAATAAAATTGAGTGAACTAATACGAAAAGAAAAGGCATGCCGTGTTGATGTACATATTGGATTTTGCCGCCCCCCCCCCCCCCCCTCCTGGCACCCCTTTGTTCCCCGAGCGAGTCAGGGTACTAACAATCGATGACCCAATTGGAAGCGGTAAATTAAATTATTAAATTATTTACGTCAGACATATATATATCATCCCGATCTTGTAAATTTCATCCACTAACCTACCTGCACTGTGAGGCGGAAGACCCCCTCACACTCCCGCATGGAATTAACATGGAAAAGTCAATAAATAAAAGCAACATAACAGGCAACAACACCAAAAAAGAGCCCGACACTCTCAAAAAGTCGGAAGTCGTAACCAACGACGACAAGAAGAGCAAGATCACGGCTTCGACGTCTACCCCTGCCAAGGCCAGCGAACAACGCAGCCTGCTAAGCCCAACCCACCACAAGGACAAGCCCAAGCCTCCCACCAGCGTAGGTGTGGCTAATCAGCTACTCCAACCTGAGGCGATCGACAAAGCCGGTCTCGTGGTGAGTACCAGAGCAAAGGAGTTCAAGAGGATATCACCTAACCAGGCAGGACCTCTTGAACGTAAGAAAGCTTTCCGGATCCTCAAACGGCTGGCCACCAACCCGATATGTGAGGATCAAACATCAAAATTTGATTACCTAAAAATCCAAGAGGACGTTGCCTGGGCAAAGGCGGTAATCCCAGACTTTGACATCGCTATGACCACCAGCAACAGCAACAAGCGAGAGAGGTCGATGGAGACAGCTCAACGAGCGAGCAAGAAGGCCAGAGTAACCAACCGCGGCACATAGTAGAGATCCTTTGCTGAAGTAGTAAAGGATCGGAAGATCATTGGAGTCATCGACCAGAGTGATGAAGGCGGTAGGATCCCAAGGAACCAATGGGGTCTGGTTGGACGGGCCTTGCGTCAGCGGCCTTGAAAGGTGCTGGACGAAAACCCAGGTCCGCCACCCGATTGCACAGATGTAGGGTGGTACCAGGGCAACGTTAACTTCATCACCAGTGAAGACGAGAGATCGGCAGCACTTTACAAGGCTGCCATTAACAAGGTCGGCGAGGTCTACCCCGGGGCCAAGTTGGCAGTTTGCGAGGCCGCAGACATCCCGTCTCGACCGAGAGCGAGGGTGTGGCTGCCGTCGGAACCCTCGGAACCAGAGGCTATACTCAGCCTGCTGACCAGGTTCAACCCGAAGCTTCCGACAGACGGTTGGAAGGTGGTCAAGGAGGAGAAAAGCGAGCGCGTCACCATGAACGTGGTTATCCTCTTGAATTAGGCCTGCTTGGAACCCCTCGCAGCCCAACAAAACCGGGTGAACTACGGGTTCGATAAGATGCAACTACGCATCTACGACACAGACAAATTAGCGGCAGACAACCTGGCTGCCTGTGCGTCGTACGAACCCACGAGCGACGACGAAATGGAGCACAAGGAGGCCACCCTTACTGGCTACGTGTCAACCGACTCGGAGCTGACAGAAAGCCTGAAGCAGCTGTGCACGCAGGACACGACCCGACCAGGGCGTACTGTTCTACAGGACATAGCGGAGGAAGCGGAGGGTACCCAGCCCGACCACGGTCCTAAAGATGGTGAAATTCCAGCAGATTAACCTGCACCACAGCAAGGAAGCTTCCGCTGCCCTCCTCATACGCCTGGCCACAGGCAAAATAGACGTAGTCCTTATTCAAGAGCTATGGATTGTTGGTAACACGACCACGAAGGGCCATTACCTAGCACCACAACACAGCAACTCATACACAGGAACTCATCCTGGGTGGGGACGCTAACTCACACCACACGCTATGAGGAAGTACAAACACAATCTAAAGGGGTGAGTTACTCTACGACTATCTCCTTCAATCAAATCTATTCATCTGCAACAAAGGTAATGACCCAACATTCATCATTAGAAATAGGAGGAAAGTCTTAGACATTACACTAATATCTGATCCCCTACTTAACCAGCTAGAAGCGTGGAAGGTGGGGATCGAGCAATCATTCTCAGACCACCGATACATAGAATTTACAATAACTCTAGACTGCCCTCCCGCCGAGAACATTACTAATCTAAGATTAACCAACTGGGGATACTACAAAAATCTCCTCAACAGGAAGCTACACGCTCCACCGATGCACGTACGCAACGGTCAAGAATTAGATAACCTAGTTAACACTTTTACTGACATCTGCGGCGAGGCCGTTAAAAGGGCTTGCCCAAGCAGAACAGTCAAAGCAAAGCACAAACCCCCATGGTGGAACACAACCTTGGCGAACCTTAAAAGAGAGTGTAGAACTTACTTCAATAGAGCTAAATACAACAATAGCGAATCTTTCTGGAATTTATACCATACAAAATTATACCAAAAATGTATACCTATACAAAAAGGAAATTAGAATATAAAAACGAAGAGCTTGGGCTAACTTCTGCAGTAGCATAGAATCTACTGCGGAAGCATCCAGACTCAGATGAATTTAAGTAAAATCTCCAGCAACCATTGGCTATCTAAATACCAATGCTGACAGCTGGACGGAAAACAGTCAGGAAACCCTTGAACTACTGTTAGACACCCAATTCCCTAAAAACACCCAAGTATAGACAACATCTCGAACCCTGGCCGCATTCAGCAAAAAGCTCCTCTGGGCAGACAACATCCTAGATCGCACACGCAAAGCGGCCATAGCCCTTTTCGCTTGTAAAAAAGCCATAGGGAGGAAGTGGAGTTTCTTTCCCATGATAGTTTACTGGCTATACATTGCAATAGTTAGGCCCATTCTCCTCTACGGAAACATCGTATGGTGGCCTTCCCTAGAAAAAAATTGCAACCTTCGGATCCTTCACAAGATCCAAAGAAGCGCAGAACTCTGCATCAGTGGGGCGCTCCGCCCCACCGCCACTGAAACACTAAACACAATTCTCGACCTCCAACCCCTGGACCTACTTGCCAAAAGCTGGGTATCTGCAACAGCGCTGAGGCTCCGCGAAGCAGCGGCATGGACAACAGGCTCTACGGGTCACTCCAGTATCCTAACAAAACATTCATCCTTACCACGTAGTACAGACTACGTTCCACCCATAGTCAATTTCGAAAGAATATACAAGATCTTCATACCCACGCGTACAGACTGGGACAACCTCCCACACCAATTCGAAAACGCCGTCAACATATACACAGACGGCTCCAAGCTTAACTCCCATACAGGTGGGGGAGTCTTCTCCCCCGAAATAGACATAAAAGTCTCATTCCGCCTACCAGACCACTGTAGTGTTTTCCAAGCGGAAGTCATGGCAATTCAGGAAGCCATGACCCACCTGGACACGTCAGTACATCATGACATAGATATTTTCATCTTCTCGGATAGTCAAGCAGACCTCAGGGCCCTCGACTCCTAAACAACGAACTCAAAAACAATCTCTGAATGCCGCAAATCTCTTAACGAGATGGCCACTCATCTGAGAATCAACCTCATCTGGGTGCCTGGACACAGCAATAATGAGGGCAACTGCATGGCAGACGAGCTAGCAAGGCAAGGGAGAACCGCTGACATCCTTCGCGATAAGGACACGCCGAAGCCGTACAGGGTGCGGCCTTGCCTCTTCAGGGCGTACACAACATCCATGGCTGTGACAGTCTTCCTCTTGGCGTGTTCGGTGTAGGTGACGGCATCGCGGATAACGTTTTCCAAGAACACCTTCAGAACGCCACGTGTTTCCTCGTAAATGAGTCCCGAGATGCGCTTCACACCGCCGCGACGAGCCAAACGGCGGATTGCTGGCTTAGTGATACCCTGGATGTTATCCCGCAGCACTTTGCGATGACGCTTGGCGCCTCCTTTTCCCAAGCCTTTGCCTCCTTTACCGCGACCAGTCATATTTCACTATTTTCTACTGTTAACACACTGCACGAAACGAAAGTCACTGAAGAACTAATTCCTGATTTTCGACGCACTCTTATTTATACCTAAAACCCCAGAAACACGAGCGAGTCCGAACGATATGTGCGTCCCGCTCTTCGCTCACAGCTCTCTGCTCGACAAGTGAGATGGCCTCTGCTTCCCTCTCTTTTCAACCCTCCTCGTTTTGCTATATAAGTAGGTAGCAAATGCAGCTATCGTTTATTGTGTTTTGAAACGTGAAGTGAACGTGAACTCGAAAATGGCCCGTACCAAGCAAACCGCTCGGAAATCGACTGGTGGCAAGGCGCCACGCAAACAACTGGCTACTAAGGCCGCTCGCAAGAGCGCACCAGCCACCGGAGGCGTGAAGAAGCCCCATCGGTATCGCCCTGGAACTGTTGCCCTGCGTGAGATCCGTCGATACCAGAAGAGTACCGAGCTCCTGATCCGCAAGCTGCCTTTCCAGCGTCTGGTGCGTGAAATCGCTCAGGACTTCAAGACTGACCTGCGATTCCAGAGCTCGGCAGTGATGGCTCTGCAGGAAGCTAGCGAGGCCTATCTGGTTGGCCTCTTTGAAGATACCAACTTGTGCGCCATTCATGCCAAGCGTGTCACCATCATGCCCAAAGACATCCAGTTAGCCCGTCGCATTCGCGGCGAGCGTGCTTAAGTGTGCGTGCTGCCAATGCGCTAACATACTTTGTACAAATCGGTCCTTTTCAGGACCACAAATTACAATCAATGAGATACTAATTTTTATCTGCAGGCTTCAACGTTAAAATAAAAAAATAACTTTTCGACTCGTTCCTTTGTAAGTGGAGTTAATAATTGTATGTAACTTTTTGTGATTTGATAGAAATTAGAATTGATAAAATCAATAAATATTGGATTGGGTGGGGTTTTTAATGCGATGGAGCTGCTATGCGGCAGGGATGGTCAAGACTTTCAAGCATCAGAAAAAAACTAAAAAATATTACATGCGAGATGAACAAAAATTAGCTAGGCTTGTGAATCTATTTGCTTAATAAAACATAAACAGATTTAAAAATACATTTTTTATATTTTCTTTTTAATGTTAAGTGCAACCTCCACGATATTTTTATATGGGACACAAAAAAAACAGCTTATGGGTATATATATTCCTGAATTTATATATCGTTTTTTGTAATATTAGATTTATTTAATAGATTAGATTCAATTTGATTGTACTTTTGGTATTATCACGTTTTTCAAAAAATTTTGTTATAAATGTCGGCATGTTTTTAGAAAGGGAGGGTTATGTGGGACAACCACGATCAACATTAGACATTCAAGCATCAACAAAAAATCGAAAAACTTTTAAACGCTATCTGAAAATAAATCATATGCGTTAATGAATGCATAATGCTTTATAAAAAACAAGAAAAATATTATTAAGTATATTTTTTAGATTTTTTTCTTTAATGTTAACTTGAGTGCGGCCTCAATGGGATTCATACATGAAACACATATTAGCAAATTTTGTAAAAACTGCTTATAAACATGCATCCAATGCTGTACTGTCTTGAGCAAAGACATGATATATCTAAGAAAACATCGAATAAATACAATATTTTAAAAGATTTATATTTTTAACAGTCAGAAAACCATTGCCGAATGTAGCTTGATAGCCAACTTCGTACGTAGCCAAGGGACAACTTGGAACAAGTAATAAAATACCTAAACTAATGATAAGTAAATATAATTGTAGTACTTATTTAAGTAAAAGGTTCAAATTTATTTTTTCATTAGCAAGTTACAAAATATTTTTAAGATATCATATTTTAAAATGGGTTTTTAAGAAAATTGCTCATGTTACGAATGTCTATGTTGAAGTTGATAAGGCAATAAAAGGTCGCAAAAACAAGATACTTACATTTTGAAAACATTACCTGCTTAATAGATCATTTAAGAATGTAAAACAATAAAAAGATTGTTAAGTTTTAGAATCTTAAGCACTAAAAATAAGAAAATATGTTTGCACTTCAAACAAATAATAGCAGAGCAAATGCCTGATGCCAGGCGCACAGTTAAAGTGCTCTCCTCCTCGATTCTCATCCGAACGAAGGAGGTTGGTAATAAGCGCGCGGCCCATTTTCTATATGAAAAAGTGTATTTTAGTGAAGAAAAATGTCTGATTCTGCAGTTGCAACGTCCGCTTCCCCAGTGGCTGCCCCGTCAGTGTCAGTTGAGAAGAAGGTGGCCACCAAGAAGGCATCTGGATCCGCAGCCCCAAAGGTGAAAAGGGCTGCTGCCCCGCCATCGCATCCGCCAACTCAACAAATGGTGGACGCATCCATCAAGAATTTGAAGGAACGTGGCGGCTCATCGCTTCTGGCAATTAAGAAATACATCACTGCCACCTATAAATGCGATGCCCAGAAGCTGGCTCCATTCATCAAGAAATACTTGAAATCGGCCGTGGTCAATGGAAAGCTGATCCAAACAAAGGGAAAAGGGGCGTCTGGCTCATTTAAACTGTCGGCCTCCGCCAAGAAGGATCCGAAGCCGAAGCCTGCGTCTGCTGAGAAGAAGGTGAAAAGCAAGAAGGTAGCCGTCAAGAAGACCGGATCCACCGCCAAGAAAGCTGCCGCCGGAGCTGACGAGAAGAAGCCCAAGGCTAAGAAGGCTGTTACCACCAAAAAGACCGCAGAGAAGAAGAAAACCGAAAAGGCAAAGGCCAAGGATGCCAAGAAAACTGGAACCGTAAAGGCGAAGCCAACAGCAGCGAAGGCCAAGTCGATGGCGTAGCTCTCCTTCCTCTTGCGCTTCTTCTTCTTATCGGTCTTGGTGATGTTCTTCTGGGCTTTGCCAGCCTTCTTGGCTGCCTTTCCACTAGTTTTCGGCGGCATTATTCACTTCACTTATGATTTCACAAACACAACTCACTGATCATAATGGTGCCCAAGCGCGTTCAGCTTTATACTTTTTTTCGAGCAAAGTTTTCAGGTCTAAGGCACCCACCCCTAAATGAACGCGCAGGCAGACGCAAAAGTATAAATATACCCGGGGCTCGTCGAGCATTCTCTTTCAGTGTATAAAGTGAACTAAGTGAAATACTCGTAAAGAAAAATATCTGGTCGGGGAAAAGGTGGCATAGTGAAGGGAAAGGCAAAGTCCCGCTCTAACCGTGCCGGTCTTCAGTTCCCAGTGGGCCGTATTCACCGTTTGCTCCGCAAGGGCAACTATGCCGAGCGAGTTGGGGCCGGCGCTCCAGTTTACCTGGCTGCTGTGATGGAATATCTGGCCGCTGAGGTTCTCGAATTGGCTGGCAATGCTGCTCGTGACAACAAGAAGACTAGGATTATTCCTCGTCATCTGCAGCTGGCCATCCGCAACGACGAGGAGTTGAACAAACTACTCTCCGGCGTCACCATTGCCCAGGGTGGAGTGTTGCCCAACATCCAGGCTGTTCTGTTGCCCAAGAAGACCGAGAAGAAGGCTTAAACGTTTTAAATGCGGAGCCTACTACATACTTGTACATAAAAAATAAAACCCAACCGTCCTTTTCAGGACGACCAAGTTTTTACCAAAGAAGTGAAGATTTTTCAATACGTATATTATATCATTAAAACAAGAAATGTCGTTGAATAGCACTTGGTCAGAAATAAGATCTGGAATGTTCTAAGAAGTTCGTCGCCAAAAAGACGCATTTCCGTTAATGCTGTATCTGCAAGCGGTACAGCCTCTACAAAATACATACCTGAACCCATACCCATTTGAAATTTAATTTTGGTTCAATGCAATATGTATATGCAGTATCAACTTTCGAGTTCCCGGTCAGTATGCCAATAAATCAAAAAATTATTTGAAAATTTGTCTCCTTCGAAAATTTGAATGGTGGTCCTGAAAAGGACCGATTGCTGAATGAAGTACAAGCTGTACTAGTTTTTTAACCGCCGAAGCCGTACAGGGTGCGGCCTTGCCTCTTCAGAGCGTACACAACATCCATGGCTGTGACAGTCTTCCTCTTGGCGTGTTCGGTGTAGGTGACGGCATCGCGGATAACGTTCTCCAAGAACACCTTCAGAACGCCACGTGTTTCCTCGTAAATGAGTCCCGAGATGCGCTTCACACCGCCGCGACGAGACAAAGTGAGATGGCCTCTGCTTCCCTCTCTTTTCAACCCTCCTCGTTTTGCTATATAAGTAGGTAGCAAATGCAGCTATCGTTTATTGTGTTTTGAAACGTGAAGTGAACGTGAACTCGAAAATGGCCCGTACCAAGCAAACCGCTCGGAAATCGACTGGTGGCAAGGCGCCACGCAAACAACTGGCTACTAAGGCCGCTCGCAAGAGCGCACCAGCCACCGGAGGCGTGAAGAAGCCCCATCGGTATCGCCCTGGAACTGTTGCCCTGCGTGAGATCCGTCGATACCAGAAGAGTACCGAGCTCCTGATCCGGAAGCTGCCTTTCCAGCGTCTGGTGCGTGAAATCGCTCAGGACTTCAAGACTGACCTGCGATTCCAGAGCTCGGCAGTGATGGCTCTGCAGGAAGCTAGCGAGGCCTATCTGGTTGGCCTCTTTGAAGATACCAACTTGTGCGCCATTCATGCCAAGCGTGTCACCATCATGCCCAAAGACATCCAGTTAGCCCGTCGCATTCGCGGCGAGCCTGCTTAAGTGTGCGTGCTGCCAATGCGCTAACATACTTTGTACAAATCGGTCCTTTTCAGGACCACAAATTACAATCAATGAGATACTAATTATACCCGTTACTCGTAGAGTAAAAGGGTATACTAGATTCGTCGGAAAGTATGTAACAGGCAGAAGGAAGCGTTTCCGACCCCATAAAGTATATATATTCTTGATCAGGATCACTAGCCGAGTCGATCTAGCCATGTCCGTCTGTCCGTCTGTCCGTCTGTCCGTCTGTCCGTCTGTCCGTCTGTCCGTCTGTCCGGATGAACGCTGAGATCTCGGAAACTATGAGAGCTAGGCTATTGAGATTTGGCGAGCAGATTCCTGAGCTTCTTACGCAGCGCAAGTTTGTTTCAGTAGAGTGCCACGCCCACTCTAACGCCCACAAACCGCCCAAAACTGTGGCTCCTACAGTTTTGATGTTAGATAGAAAATTTTAACTGAAATGTATTAGTCTTGTCCATACCTATCGATTGACCCAAAAAAAATTTTTCTACGCCCACTCTAACGCCCACAAACCTCCCAAGAAAAAAAGCTATGACGTCAGAGCCAGACAGTGCGAAATGTTTTTACGCGTGTATGTGTGTGTATGTAAATAGTTGCCGGCCGAACTTAGCGGCAAAGAGAAAATTACTGCCGGCGCTCAGAGAGAGCAAAGTGCGCGGCTAACTTATTCTATTGAACAATGAATTTGTCACGCCTACCCTAACGCACACAACGCTTAAATCTGTCTTCCGCCGGTAGGTGGCGCATTTAAATCTCGCTTTGCTGCTTGCATATCTCCATTTCCCTTTGGTCGCTTAAGCTGAGTAACGGGTATCTGATAGTCGAGGTACTCGACTATAGCGTTCTCCCTTGTTTTTATCTGCAGGCTTCAACGTTAAAATAAAAAAATAACTTTTCGACTCGTTCCTTCGTAAGTGGAGTTAATAATTGTATGTAACTTTTTGTTATTTGATAGAAATTAGAATTGATAAAATCAATAAATATTGGATTGGGTGGGGTTTTTAATGCGATGGAGCTGCTATGCGGCAGGGATGGTCAAGACTTTCAAGCATCAGAAAAAAACTAAAAAATATTACATGCGAGATGAACAAAAATTAGCTAGGCTTGTTAATCTATTTGCTTAATAAAACATAAACAGATTTAAAAATACATTTTTTATATTTTCTTTTTAATGTTAAGTGCAACCTCCACGATATTTTTATATGGGACACAAAAAAAACTGCTTATAGGTATATATATTCCTGATTTTATATATCGTTTTTTGTAATATTAGATTTATTTAATAGATTAGATTCAATTTGATTGTACTTTTGGTACTATCACGTTTTTCAAAAAATTTTGTTATAAATGTCGGCATGTTTTTAGAAAGGGAGGGTTATGTGGGACAACCACGATCAACATTAGACATTCAAGCATCAACAAAAAATCGAAAAACTTTTAAACGCTATCTGAAAATAAATCATATGCGTTAATGAATGCATAATGCTTTATAAAAAACAAGAAAAATATTATTAAGTATATTTTTTAGATTTTTTTCTTTAATGTTAACTTGAGTGCGGCCTCAATGGGATTCATACATGAAACACATATTAGCAAATTTTGTAAAAACTGCTTATAAACATGCATCCAATGCTGTACTGTCTTGAGCAAAGACATGATATATCTAAGAAAACATCGAATAAATACAATATTTTAAAAGATTTATATTTTTAACAGTCAGAAAACCATTGCCGAATGTAGCTTGATAGCCAACTTCGTACGTAGCCAAGGGACAACTTGGAACAAGTAATAAAATACCTAAACTAATGATAAGTAAATATAATTGTAGTACTTATTTAAGTAAAAGGTTCAAATTTATTTTTTCATTAGCAAGTTACAAAATATTTTTAAGATATCATATTTTAAAATGGGTTTTTAAGAAAATTGCTCATGTTACGAATGTCTATGTTGAAGTTGATAAGGCAATAAAAGGTCGCAAAAACAAGATACTTACATTTTGAAAACATTACCTGCTTAATAGATCATTTAAGAATGTAAAACAATAAGAAGATTGTTAAGTTTTAGAATCTTAAGCACTAAAAATAAGAAAATATGTTTGCACTTCAAACAAATAATAGCAGAGCAAATGCCTGATGTTAAAGTGCTCTCCTCCTCGATTCTCATCCGAACGAAGGAGGTTGGTAATAAGCGCGCGGCCCATTTTCTATACGAAAAAGTGTATTTTAGTGAAGAAAAATGTCTGATTCTGCAGTTGCAACGTCCGCTTCCCCAGTGGCTGCCCCGTCAGTGTCAGTTGAGAAGAAGGTGGCCACCAAGAAGGCATCTGGATCCGCTGCCCCAAAGGTGAAAAGGGCTGCTGCCCCGCCATCGCATCCGCCAACTCAACAAATGGTGGACGCATTCATCAAGAATTTGAAGGAACGTGGCGGCTCATCGCTTCTGGCAATTAAGAAATACATCACTGCCACCTATAAATGCGATGCCCAGAAGCTGGCTCCATTCATCAAGAAATACTTGAAATCCGCCGTGGTCAATGGAAAGCTGATCCAAACCAAGGGAAAAGGGGCGTCTGGCTCATTTAAACTGTCGACCTCCGCCAAGAAGGATCCGAAGCCGAAGCCTGCGTCTGCTGAGAAGAAGGTGAAAAGCAAGAAGGTAGCCGTCAAGAAGACCGGATCCACCGCCAAGAAAGCTGCCGCCGGAGCTGACGAGAAGAAGCCCAAGGCTAAGAAGGCTGTTACCACCAAAAAGACCGCAGAGAAGAAGAAAACCGAAAAGGCAAAGGCCAAGGATGCCAAGAAAACTGGAACCGTAAAGGCGAAGCCAACAGCAGCGAAGGCCAAGTCGATGGCGTAGCTCTCCTTCCTCTTGCGCTTCTTCTTCTTCTTATCGGTCTTGGTGATGTTCTTCTGGGCTTTGCCAGCCTTCTTGGCTGCCTTTCCACTAGTTTTCGGCGGCATTATTCACTTCACTTATGATTTCACAAACACAACTCACTGATCATAATGGTGCCCAAGCGCGTTCAGCTTTATACTTTTTTTCGAGCAAAGTTTTCAGGTCTAAGGCACCCACCCCTAAATGAACGCGCAGGCAGACGCAAAAGTATAAATATACCCGGGGCTCGTCGAGCATTCTTTTTCAGTGTATAAAGTGAACTAAGTGAAATACTCGTAAAGAAAAATGTCTGGTCGGGGAAAAGGTGGCATAGTGAAGGGAAAGGCAAAGTCCCGCTCTAACCGTGCCGGTCTTCAGTTCCCAGTGGGCCGTATTCACCGTTTGCTCCGCAAGGGCAACTATGCCGAGCGAGTTGGGGCCGGCGCTCCAGTTTACCTGGCTGCTGTGATGGAATATCTGGCCGCTGAGGTTCTCGAATTGGCTGGCAATGCTGCTCGTGACAACAAGAAGACTAGGATTATTCCTCGTCATCTGCAGCTGGCCATCCGCAACGACGAGGAGTTGAACAAACTACTCTCCGGCGTCACCATTGCCCAGGGTGGAGTGTTGCCCAACATCCAGGCTGTTCTGTTGCCCAAGAAGACCGAGAAGAAGGCTTAAACGTTTTAAATGCGGAGCCTACTACATACTTGTACATAAAAAATAAAACCCAACCGTCCTTTTCAGGACGACCAAGTTTTTACCAAAGAAGTGAAGATTTTCCAATACGTATATTATATCATTAAAACAAGAAATGTCGTTGAATAGCACTTGGTCAGAAATAAGATCTGGAATATTCTAAGAAGTTCGTCGCCAAAAAGACGCATTTCCGTTAATGCTGTATCTGCAAGCGGTACAGCCTCTACAAAATACATACCTGAACCCATACCCATTTGAAATTTAATTTTGGTTCAATGCAATATGTATATGCAGTATCAACTTTCGAGTTCCCGGTCAGTATGCCAATAAATCAAAAAATTATTTGAAAATTTGTCTCCTTCGAAAATTTGAATGGTGGTCCTGAAAAGGACCGATTGCTGAATGAAGTACTAGTTTTTAACCGCCGAAGCCGTACAGGGTGCGGCCTTGCCTCTTCAGGGCGTACACAACATCCATGGCTGTGACAGTCTTCCTCTTGGCGTGTTCGGTGTAGGTGACGGCATCGCGGATAACGTTCTCCAAGAACACCTTCAGAACGCCACGTGTTTCCTCGTAAATGAGTCCCGAGATGCGCTTCACACCGCCGCGACGAGCCAAACGGCGGATTGCTGGCTTAGTGATACCCTGGATGTTATCCCGCAGCACTTTGCGATGACGCTTGGCGCCTCCTTTTCCCAAGCCTTTGCCTCCTTTACCGCGACCAGTCATATTTCACTATTTTCTACTGTTAACACACTGCACGAAACGAAAGTCACTGAAGAACTAATTCCTGATTTTCGACGCACTCTTATTTATACCTAAAACCCCAGAAACACGAGCGAGTCCGAACGATATGTGCGTCCCGCTCTTCGCTCACCGCTCTCTGCTCGACAAGTGAGATGGCCTCTGCTTCCCTCTCTTTTCAACCCTCCTCGTTTTGCTAAATAAGTAGGTAGCAAATGCAGCTATCGTTTATTGTGTTTTGAAACGTGAAGTGAACGTGAACTCGAAAATGGCCCGTACCAAGCAAACCGCTCGGAAATCGACTGGTGGCAAGGCGCCACGCAAACAACTGGCTACTAAGGCCGCTCGCAAGAGCGCACCAGCCACGGGAGGCGTGAAGAAGCCCCATCGGTATCGCCCTGGAACTGTTGCCCTGCGTGAGATCCGTCGATACCAGAAGAGTACCGAGCTCCTGATCCGGAAGCTGCCTTTCCAGCGTCTGGTGCGTGAAATCGCTCAGGACTTCAAGACTGACCTGCGATTCCAGAGCTCGGCAGTGATGGCTCTGCAGGAAGCTAGCGAGGCCTATCTGGTTGGCCTCTTTGAAGATACCAACTTGTGCGCCATTCATGCCAAGCGTGTCACCATCATGCCCAAAGACATCCAGTTAGCCCGTCGCATTCGCGGCGAGCGTGCTTAAGTGTGCGTGCTGCCAATGCGCTAACATACTTTGTACATGTTCGTACCCAAAGGTACTCAACATGACCACACCCAACAAATCAAGCAGTAGCCAAATTGGGAACAGTACCAGGCGCTCAGTAGCACTCACTGCAGATGAGAATTGCTGATCAGCATATTATATCATATGTCTCACTAACTCACCATCTCACCATCTCACCGTCACAACGATACGCTGACCCGCCAATGCAGTCAGCACATTTGCGGTGTCAGCCGAGCCAACTACGCAACTGCTACCGTAATCATAATTCCCTGACCTACTTTAGAATATAGCTTATTTCACTAACCATTACACTAAGCTTCCGTGTTCTAAGTAGAATATAAGCAGGTATCAAATGAAGAATAAATCAGTTATCAACACACCTCATAACTCCGCGGTTCTACTTCCTACCTCTAGGAATAGGGCTCGTAATACACTATCTCAACTAGCAGCTAACCACGTTAGCTCACCCTCAGCGCAGTTCAGCATCGCCTGTGGTCCGGCATTGTAGTAACCATCGTTACCATTGCCGCGACGCGATCGTCCTGCAGGTGTCTACTTCGGTTAGGCACAAACATTGGTGACCCCGACGTGATCCTTTAACAACAAAGGATCACACTCAAGCAACCCCCTTCCCACTAAAGGAACTTCAGCTTAATCCAGCTTCACAGGATTCGCTTCTTCTTCCAGCGTCACAGGAACTTCAGCTTAATCCAGCTTCACAGGATACGCTTCGTCTTCCAGCGTCACAGGAACTTCAGCTTAATCCAGCTTCACAGGATTCGCTTCTTCTTCCAGCGTCACAGGAACTTCAGCTTAATCCAGCTTCACAGGATACGCTTCTTCTTCCAGCGTCACAGGAACTTCAGCTTAATCCAGCTTCACAGGATTCGCTTCTTCTTCCAGCGTCACAGGAACTTCAGCTTAATCCAGCTTCACAGGATACGCTTCTTCTTCCAGCGTCACAGGAACTTCAGCTTAATCCAGCTTCAGAGGATACGCTTCGTCTTCCAGCGTCACAGGAACTTCAGCTTCATCCAGCTTCACAGGATACGCTTCTTCTTCCAGCGTCACAGGAACTTCAGCTTCATCCAGCTTCACAGGATACGCTTCTTCTTCCAGCGTCACAGGAACTCGGCTTAATCCAGCTTCACAGGATTCGCTTCTTCTTCCAGCGTCACAGGAACTTCAGCTTCATCCAGCTTCACAGGATACGCTTCTTCTTCCAGCGTCACAGGAACTTCAGCTTCATCCAGCTTAACAGGATACTCAGCTTCATCCAGCTTCACAGGATACTCAGCTTCATCCAGCTCCACAAGATTCTTTGTTTCCAAGACACACAATATGTCTACTTCATTCATTGAGGAAACAAGTCACACAAGAATCGATTTACACAATCGATTACTAGACACCCAAAACGAGCTGCAAGGGAAAATCCAACAGCTCATTAAGAATTATGGCAAGGATTCTGCCGACCGACGCCACCGAGACGGATATTATTCCGGTAAGCTAACTCAGTTAAACGATCTCTGGCAGCAGTTTTGCGACCTAGATGAAGAAGTCCAGCAAGCGGCACTACCCACTGGAAGTGAGTACTCTTCACGACTAGCAGCACTTAAAGAGCTGGTCGAAAAATATCAGAATATCTTTCTGGACAACATGCCGACTGGAAGCGAGCTTCCGAAGGCCCCCAGACGAACTTCGACCAACATCAAGCTCGCAACAAGAGATCAAGTCAAAGGAGATTCCACAATTGACACGGTGATCCGACAGTTGCAGAGAAGATGCAACGAATTGGAGTCATCATTAACAATAGCCTCGAACGCTCCAACTGTCACCCCAGCCCTACAAAGGCACCTGGATCTCCATTGGGCGTTACTAAGGCAAGCCCACGACGAATTGGATAGCACACCTGGGGCCGCAGCTCTGGCAGAAGCAGAGCTAGCCCAATTCCACACATTATACGAGGAATACGAAATGAACCTGCTACGAGAAAACGACGCGCCAATGAGCCTAAACTTGGCACTTCCGCCAATTAGCATTCCGGAGTTCAACGGCGAGTATCTAGACTGGCCACGGTTCCATGATCTCTTTGTGGAATTGGTACATAACAAACCATATTCGGCCAGCCAAAAACTACATATTCTACAGAGTTCGCTTCGTGGTGAAGCGAGAAACGTCTTGACAGACACAGCCTTCTCACAGGGTGGCTATGACGACACCTGGTTGCGTTTAAAGGCCAGGTACCAGAACGGAAAAATACTAGTATTCGCCGCCATTGCAAAAATTATTGACCATAAGCCTATAGACGGCTCCTCGCGCCAACTAAGGGCCTTGCATGACACTATAAAAAATTCAATGAGTACTCTTAAAAACCTTGATATCAGCACAAAATCCTGGGATCCAATCCTGTGTTTTCTTATCAGAAGAAAACTAGACCAGCAGTCTCTAGCTGCTCTTGAAAATTCAGCGGATGCACCAACGGAAATTCCAACGTTATGGAGTGTACTGACGTTTATTGAGCGGCGCGCTTGCATGCTGGAGACGATAAGCGCTCAACCTACAGCAACACTCCGCCATCAGTCAGTTCACAACGAAGAAAGCTGTAAGATTTGTCACCTAGGACAACATAATCTTAGAGCATGTAGCCGTATCCAGCAAATGGACCCCAAAGCACGGCGCCAAGCCATTATTCAAGTAGGAGCATGCACAAATTGTTTGTCTACAGCTCATAAGGTTGAAAACTGTGGATCACCGACCACTTGTCGAGTCTGCCAGCAACGGCATCATTCACTGTTACACCAAGGACCGACTAGCAATCCAGTGGCCGGCGCAGTAACCGTTGCAGGCTACGACCACGTAGGAGGATATACTTTGCTCGCGACCGCCAAGGTCTCATTACAAGGGCCAAACGGTCAAATACAAACATGTCGCGCTGTAATAGATGGTGGATCACAGGTGAATCTTATTTCAAGGAGAATGGCAGATCTGCTATCTCTTAAACAAAGGTCACCGATTGAAATATCTGGAATCGGAGGAAAGATATCAACAGCAATTAGATCAACACTAAAGCTCTCATCCTGTACATCAGGGTTTGAAAAACTATTAGAGGTATTTATTATGCCCACAGTCATTACAGACCAACCGTCAGTACCGATTACAACCGATCTTAATATTCCCGAGGGACTGCCGTTAGCAGATCCTGACTTTCGGCAACCAGGACCCATTGACCTAACTTTAGGGGTTGAAGTATTTTCTCGTGTAATTACCGGTGAACTTCTTGAACTAGGACCTAATAAACCTTTGGCACAAGGCACAAGGCTTGGTTATGTAATCACAGGTTATCTCAATAAAGAAGCCTCATCTGATACGGAAATCAACCCCAATCTAATAGAAAACAGAGATGATTTTGCAGGACCGAACGCTGCTTATGAGCCAACGAAAGATAAAAATCCGATGAATATAGAACCGACGTCTCATCAATTCAAAACCTACAAGAAGGCTGACTTTGGTTCAACATTTCTAAACTTAACCAAGAAAGATCTTAGTTTTGTTGCAGAACGTCCACATACCATAGACGTGCCAAATGATCAAATTCTACGAGGGCACAATTTCAGTCCCCACGGTAATGTAAATTTTATCGCAAAGGGGAGTGTTCAGCAGCATCAAGAAGATGTGAAGGACCTGAATCACAAACAGGAACCGCCGCAGTTGAAGATCCCCCGTGGTCAATGATTTGTTAGGTGCTTTCTATACAATTCGGCCAAGGGCTGACCGACATCACGCCTTTAATTGAGGGTACCCCTCAATGGGGGGGAGAATGTTCGTACCCAAAGGTACTCAACATGACCACACCCAACAAATCAAGCAGTAGCCAAATTGGGAACAGTACCAGGCGCTCAGTAGCACTCACTGCAGATGAGAATTGCTGATCAGCATATTATATCATATGTCTCACTAACTCACCATCTCACCATCTCACTGTCACAACGATACGCTGACCCGCCAATGCAGTCAGCACATTTGCGGTGTCAGCCGAGCCAACTACGCAACTGCTACCGTAATCATAATTCCCTGACCTACTTTAGAATATAGCTTATTTCACTAACCATTACACTAAGCTTCCGTGTTCTAAGTAGAATATAAGCAGGTATCAAATGAAGAATAAATCAGTTATCAACACACCTCATAACTCCGCGGTTCTACTTCCTACCTCTAGGAATAGGGCTCGTAATACACTATCTCAACTAGCAGCTCACCCTCAGCGCAGTTCAGCATCGCCTGTGGTCCGGCATTGTAGTAACCATCGTTACCATTGCCGCGACGCGATCGTCCTGCAGGTGTCTACTTCGGTTAGGCACAAACAGTACAAATCGGTCCTTTTCAGGACCACAAATTACAATCAATGAGATACTAATTTTTATCTGCAGGCTTCAACGTTAAAATAAAAAAATAACTTTTCGACTCGTTCCTTCGTAAGTGGAGTTAATAATTGTATGTAACTTTTTGTTATTTGATAGAAATTAGAATTGATAAAATCAATAAATATTGGATTGGGTGGGGTTTTTAATGCGATGGAGCTGCTATGCGGCAGGGATGGTCAAGACTTTCAAGCATCAGAAAAAAACAAAAAAAATATTACATGCGAGATGAACAAAAATTAGCTAGGCTTGTGAATATATTTGCTTAATAAAACATAAACAGATTTAAAAATACATTTTTTATATTTTCTTTTTAATGTTAAGTGCAACCTCCACGATATTTTTATATGGGACACAAAAAAAACTGCTTATAGGTATATATATTCCTGAATTTATATATCGTTTTTTGTAATATTAGATTTATTTAATAGATTAGATTCAATTTGATTGTACTTTTGGTATTATCACGTTTTTCAAAAATTTTCGTTATAAATGTCGGCATGTTTTTAGAAAGGGAGGGTTATGTGGGACAACCACGATCAACATTAGACATTCAAGCATCAATAAAAAATCGAAAAACTTTTAAACGCTATCTGAAAATAAATCATATGCGTTAATGAATGCATAATGCTTTATAAAAAACAAGAAAAATATTATTAAGTATATTTTTTAGATTTTTTTCTTTAATGTTAACTTGAGTGCGGCCTCAATGGGATTCATACATGAAACACATATTAGCAAATTTTGTAAAAACTGCTTATAAACATGAATCCAATGCTGTACTGTCTTGAGCAAAGACATGATATATCTAAGAAAACATCGAATAAATACAATATTTTAAAAGATTTATATTTTTAACAGTCAGAAAACCATTGCCGAATGTAGCTTGATAGCCAACTTCGTACGTAGCCAAGGGACAACTTGGAACAAGTAATAAAATACCTAAACTAATGATAAGTAAATATAATTGTAGTACTTATTTAAGTAAAAGGTTCAAATTTATTTTTTCATTAGCAAGTTACAAAATATTTTTAAGATATCATATTTTAAAATGGGTTTTTAAGAAAATTGCTCATGTTACGAATGTCTATGTTGAAGTTGATAAGGCAATAAAAGGTCGCAAAAACAAGATACTTACATTTTGAAAACATTACCTGCTTAATAGATCATTTAAGAATGTAAAACAATAAAAAGATTGTTAAGTTTTAGAATCTTAAGCACTAAAAATAAGAAAATATGTTTGCACTTCAAACAAATAATAGCAGAGCAAATGCCTGATGTTAAAGTGCTCTCCTCCTCGATTCTCATCCGAACGAAGGAGGTTGGTAATAAGCGCGCGGCCCATTTTCTATACGAAAAAGTGTATTTTAGTGAAGAAAAATGTCTGATTCTGCAGTTGCAACGTCCGCTTCCCCAGTGGCTGCCCCGTCAGTGTCAGTTGAGAAGAAGGTGGCCACCAAGAAGGCATCTGGATCCGCTGCCCCAAAGATGAAAAGGGCTGCTGCCCCGCCATCGCATCCGCCAACTCAACAAATGGTGGACGCATCCATCAAGAATTTGAAGGAACGTGGCGGCTCATCGCTTCTGGCAATTAAGAAATACATCACTGCCACCTATAAATGCGATGCCCAGAAGCTGGCTCCATTCATCAAGAAATACTTGAAATCCGCCGTGGTCAATGGAAAGCTGATCCAAACCAAGGGAAAAGGGGCGTCTGGCTCATTTGAACTGTCGGCCTCCGCCAAGAAGGATCCGAAGCCGAAGCCTGCGTCTGCTGAGAAGAAGGTGAAAAGCAAGAAGGTAGCCGTCAAGAAGACCGGATCCACCGCCAAGAAAGCTGCCGCCGGAGCTGACGAGAAGAAGCCCAAGGCTAAGAAGGCTGTTACCACCAAAAAGACCGCAGAGAAGAAGAAAACCGAAAAGGCAAAGGCCAAGGATGCCAAGAAAACTGGAACCGTAAAGGCGAAGCCAACAGCAGCGAAGGCCAAGTCGATCGCAGCGAAGCCAAAGGCGGCGAAAGCACCAAAGGCCAAGCCAGCGGCGTCTGCTAAGCCCAAAAAGGCGGTGAAAAAAGCAGCTGCTCCTGCTACCGCTAAAAAGCCGAAAGCCAAGACTACGGCTGCCAAGAAGTAAATTGTGCAAAAGTACAGTACCTGGTACCTGCTCGCAATCGCTATTTTAGATTTCGATATCTGAAATTAGTTTAAACAAGCCCTTTTCAGGGCTACAACGTTCGTTAACAAGAGAAAGATACTTTCAATTTAAAACTTTGTACATTTTACTTATCCAATTATTTTGTTAGGCCGTTAGCATTTTTTTTTTAAAGAAGTGTGGCCGCATTGATTTCAGCAGCTGTACCAGAGTATCTTAAAATGCAAGTCAAAGAATGTTCCTCGCCACTTTTTGCAGAAACTCGTTATCAATCGATGTTCATGATTTAATAACTATACTATAAAGCTCCAGAATAAGTTTTTCAGAAAAAAAAACACAAATTGAACTTATATCACGAATTTGATTGGCAAATGGTATATTGAAAATGTAGTTTCTTTGGTAAAATGTGTTGTGGCCCTGAAAAGGGCCGTTTTGGATCTTTCTGCCCATACGCAGCAAGAGAAAATTACTTGGAGCTGGTGTACTTGGTGACAGCCTTGGTTCCCTCACTGACGGCGTGCTTGGCCAACTCTCCGGGCAGGAGCAGGCGAACAGCCGTTTGGATCTCCCGACTGGTTATGGTCGAGCGCTTGTTGTAGTGAGCCAGACGAGACGCCTCGGCAGCAATGCGCTCGAAGATATCATTCACAAAGCTGTTCATGATGCTCATTGCCTTCGACGAAATGCCGGTGTCAGGGTGGACCTGCTTCAGGACCTTGTAAATGTAGATGGCGTAGCTCTCCTTCCTCTTGCGCTTCTTCTTCTTATCGGTCTTTGTGATGTTCTTCTGGGCTTTGCCAGCCTTCTTGGCTGCCTTTCCACTAGTTTTCGGCGGCATTATTCACTTCACTTATGATTTCACAAACACAACTCACTGATCATAATGGTGCCCAAGCGCGTTCAGCTTTATACTTTTTTTCGAGCAATGTTTTCAGGTCTAAGGCACCCACCCCTAAATGAACGCGCAGGCAGACGCAAAAGTATAAATATGTGGCTACCCGGGGCTCGTCGAGCATTCGTTTTCAGTGTGTAAAGTGAACTAAGTGAAATACTCGTAAAGAAAAATGTCTGGTCGTGGAAAAGGTGGCAAAGTGAAGGGAAAGGCAAAGTCCCGCTCTAACCGTGCCGGTCTTCAGTTCCCAGTGGGCCGTATTCACCGTTTGCTCCGCAAGGGCAACTATGCCGAGCGAGTTGGGGCCGGCGCTCCAGTTTACCTGGCTGCTGTGATGGAATATCTGGCCGCTGAGGTTCTCGAATTGGCTGGCAATGCTGCTCGTGACAACAAGAAGACTAGGATTATTCCTCGTCATCTGCAGCTGGCCATCCGCAACGACGAGGAGTTGAACAAACTACTCTCCGGCGTCACCATTGCCCAGGGTGGAGTGTTGCCCAACATCCAGGCTGTTCTGTTGCCCAAGAAGACCGAGAAGAAGGCTTAAACGTTTTAAATGCGGAGCCTACTACATACTTGTACATAAAAAATAAAACCCAACCGTCCTTTTCAGGACGACCAAGTTTTTACCAAAGAAGTGAAGATTTTCCAATACGTATATTATATCATTAAAACAAGAAATGTCGTTGAATAGCACTTGGTCAGAAATAAGATCTGGAATGTTCTAAGAAGTTCGTCGCCAAAAAGACGCATTTCCGTTAATGCTGTATCTGCAAGCGGTACAGCCTCTACAAAATACATACCTGAACCCATACCCATTTGAAATTTAATTTTGGTTCAATGCAATATGTATATGCAGTATCAACTTTCGAGTTCCCGGTCAGTATGCCAATAAATCAAAAAATTATTTGAAAATTTGTCTCCTTCGAAAATTTGAATGGTGGTCCTGAAAAGGACCGATTGCTGAATGAAGTACAAGCTGTACTAGTTTTTTAACCGCCGAAGCCGTACAGGGTGCGGCCTTGCCTCTTCAGAGCGTACACAACATCCATGGCTGTGACAGTCTTCCTCTTGGCGTGTTCGGTGTAGGTGACGGCATCGCGGATAACGTTCTCCAAGAACACCTTCAGAACGCCACGTGTTTCCTCGTAAATGAGTCCCGAGATGCGCTTCACACCGCCGCGACGAGCCAAACGGCGGATTGCTGGCTTAGTGATACCCTGGATGTTATCCCGCAGCACTTTGCGATGACGCTTGGCGCCTCCTTTTCCCAAGCCTTTGCCTCCTTTACCGCGACCAGTCATATTTCACTATTTTCTACTGTTAACACACTGCACGAAACGAAAGTCACTGAAGAACTAATTCCTGATTTTCGACGCACTCTTATTTATACCTAAAACCCCAGAAACACCGCTCTCTGCTCGACAAGTGAGATGGCCTCTGCTTCCCTCTCTTTTCAACCCTCCTCGTTTTGCTATATAAGTAGGTAGCAAATGCAGCTATCGTTTATTGTGTTTTGAAACGTGAAGTGAACGTGAACTCGAAAATGGCCCGTACCAAGCAAACCGCTCGGAAATCGACTGGTGGCAAGGCGCCACGCAAACAACTGGCTACTAAGGCCGCTCGCAAGAGCGCACCAGCCACCGGAGGCGTGAAGAAGCCCCATCGGTATCGCCCTGGAACTGTTGCCCTGCGTGAGATCCGTCGATACCAGAAGAGTACCGAGCTCCTGATCCGCAAGCTGCCTTTCCAGCGTCTGGTGCGTGAAATCGCTCAGGACTTCAAGACTGACCTGCGATTCCAGAGCTCGGCAGTGATGGCTCTGCAGGAAGCTAGCGAGGCCTATCTGGTTGGCCTCTTTGAAGATACCAACTTGTGCGCCATTCATGCCAAGCGTGTCACCATCATGCCCAAAGACATCCAGTTGGCCCGTCGCATTCGCGGCGAGCGTGCTTAAGTGTGCGTGCTGCCAATGCGCTAACATACTTTGTACAAATCGGTCCTTTTCAGGACCACAAATTACAGTCAATGAGATACAAATTTTTATCTGCAGGCTTCAACGTTAAAATAAAAAAAAAACTTTTCGACTCGTTCCTTCGTAAGTGGAGTTAATAATTGTATGTAACTTTTTGTGATTTGATAGAAATTAGAATTGATAAAATCAATAAATATTGGATTGGGTGGGGTTTTTAATGCGATGGAGCTGCTATGCGGCAGGGATGGTCAAGACTTTCAAGCATCAGAAAAAAACTAAAAAATATTACATGCGAGATGAACAAAAATTAGCTAGGCTTGTGAATCTATTTGCTTAATAAAACATAAACAGATTTAAAAATACATTTTTTATATTTTCTTTTTAATGTTAAGTGCAACCTCCACGATATTTTTATATGGGACAAAAAAAAAACTGCTTATAGGTATATATATTCCTGAATTTATATATCGTTTTTTGTAATATTAGATTTATTTAATAGATTAGATTCAATTTGATTGTACTTTTGGTATTATCACGTTTTTCAAAAATTTTCGTTATAAATGTCGGCATGTTTTTAGAAAGGGAGGGTTATGTGGGACAACCACGATCAACATTAGACATTCAAGCATCAATAAAAAATCGAAAAACTTTTAAACGCTATCTGAAAATAAATCATATGCGTTAATGAATGCATAATGCTTTATAAAAAACAAGAAAAATATTATTAAGTATATTTTTTAGATTTTTTTCTTTAATGTTAACTTGAGTGCGGCCTCAATGGGATTCATACATGAAACACATATTAGCAAATTTTGTAAAAACTGCTTATAAACATGCATCCAATGCTGTACTGTCTTGAGCAAAGACATGATATATCTAAGAAAACATCGAATAAATACAATATTTTAAAAGATTTATATTTTTAACAGTCAGAAAACCATTGCCGAATGTAGCTTGATAGCCAACTTCGTACGTAGCCAAGGGACAACTTGGAACAAGTAATAAAATACCTAAACTAATGATAAGTAAATATAATTGTAGTACTTATTTAAGTAAAAGGTTCAAATTTATTTTTTCATTAGCAAGTTACAAAATATTTTTAAGATATCATATTTTAAAATGGGTTTTTAAGAAAATTGCTCATGTTACGAATGTCTATGTTGAAGTTGATAAGGCAATAAAAGGTCGCAAAAACAAGATACTTACATTTTGAAAACATTACCTGCTTAATAGATCATTTAAGAATGTAAAACAATAAAAAGATTGTTAAGTTTTAGAATCTTAAGCACTAAAAATAAGAAAATATGTTTGCACTTCAAACAAATAATAGCAGAGCAAATGCCTGATGTTAAAGTGCTCTCCTCCTCGATTCTCATCCGAACGAAGGAGGTTGGTAAAAGGCGCGCGGCCCATTTTCTATACGAAAAAGTGTATTTTAGTGAAGAAAAATGTCTGATTCTGCAGTTGCAACGTCCGCTTCCCCAGTGGCTGCCCCGTCAGTGTCAGTTGAGAAGAAGGTGGCCACCAAGAAGGCATCTGGATCCGCTGCCCCAAAGGTGAAAAGGGCTGCTGCCCCGCCATCGCATCCGCCAACTCAACAAATGGTGGACGCATTCATCAAGAATTTGAAGGAACGTGGCGGCTCATCGCTTCTGGCAATTAAGAAATACATCACTGCCACCTATAAATGCGATGCCCAGAAGCTGGCTCCATTCATCAAGAAATACTTGAAATCCGCCGTGGTCAATGGAAAGCTGATCCAAACCAAGGGAAAAGGGGCGTCTGGCTCATTTAAACTGTCGGCCTCCGCCAAGAAGGATCCGAAGCCGAAGCCTGCGTCTGCTGAGAAGAAGGTGAAAAGCAAGAAGGTAGCCGTCAAGAAGACCGGATCCACCGCCAAGAAAGCTGCCGCCGGAGCTGACGAGAAGAAGCCCAAGGCTAAGAAGGCTGTTACCACCAAAAAGACCGCAGAGAAGAAGAAAACCGAAAAGGCAAAGGCCAAGGATGCCAAGAAAACTGGAACCGTAAAGGCGAAGCCAACAGCAGCGAAGGCCAAGTCGATCGCAGCGAAGCCAAAGGCGGCGAAAGCACCAAAGGCCAAGCCAGCGGCGTCTGCTAAGCCCAAAAAGGCGGTGAAAAAAGCAGCTGCTCCTGCTACCGCTAAAAAGCCGAAAGCCAAGACTACGGCTGCCAAGAAGTAAATTGTGCAAAAGTACAGTACCTGGTACCTGCTCGCAATCGCTATTTTAGATTTCGATATCTGAAATTAGTTTAAACAAGCCCTTTTCAGGGCTACAACGTTCGTTAACAAGAGAAAGATACTTTCAATTTAAAACTTTGTACATTTTACTTATCCAATTATTTTGTTAGGCCGTTAGCATTTTTTTTTTAAAGAAGTGTGGCCGCATTGATTTCAGCAGCTGTACCAGAGTATCTTAAAATGCAAGTCAAAGAATGTTCCTCGCCACTTTTTGCAGAAACTCGTTATCAATCGATGTTCATGATTTAATAACTATACTATAAAGCTCCAGAATAAGTTCTTCAGAAAAAAAAACACAAATTGAACTTATATCACGAATTTGATTGGCAAATGGTATATTGAAAATGTAGTTTCTTTGGTAAAATGTGTTGTGGCCCTGAAAAGGGCCGTTTTGGATCTTTCTGCCCATACGCAGCAAGAGAAAATTACTTGGAGCTGGTGTACTTGGTGACAGCCTTGGTTCCCTCACTGACGGCGTGCTTGGCCAACTCTCCGGGCAGGAGCAGGCGAACAGCCGTTTGGATCTCCCGACTGGTTATGGTCGAGCGCTTGTTGTAGTGAGCCAGACGAGACGCCTCGGCAGCAATGCGCTCGAAGATATCATTCACAAAGCTGTTCATGATGCTCATTGCCTTCGACGAAATGCCGGTGTCAGGGTGGACCTGCTTCAGGACCTTGTAAATGTAGATGGCGTAGCTCTCCTTCCTCTTGCGCTTCTTCTTCTTATCGGTCTTGGTGATGTTCTTCTGGGCTTTGCCAGCCTTCTTGGCTGCCTTTCCACTAGTTTTCGGCGGCATTATTCACTTCACTTATGATTTCACAAACACAACTCACTGATCATAATGGTGCCCAAGCGCGTTCAGCTTTATACTTTTTTTCGAGCAATGTTTTCAGGTCTAAGGCACCCACCCCTAAATGAACGCGCAGGCAGACGCAAAAGTATAAATATGTGGCTACCCGGGGCTCGTCGAGCATTCGTTTTCAGTGTGTAAAGTGAACTAAGTGAAATACTCGTAAAGAAAAATGTCTGGTCGTGGAAAAGGTGGCAAAGTGAAGGGAAAGGCAAAGTCCCGCTCTAACCGTGCCGGTCTTCAGTTCCCAGTGGGCCGTATTCACCGTTTGCTCCGCAAGGGCAACTATGCCGAGCGAGTTGGGGCCGGCGCTCCAGTTTACCTGGCTGCTGTGATGGAATATCTGGCCGCTGAGGTTCTCGAATTGGCTGGCAATGCTGCTCGTGACAACAAGAAGACTAGGATTATTCCTCGTCATCTGCAGCTGGCCATCCGCAACGACGAGGAGTTGAACAAACTACTCTCCGGCGTCACCATTGCCCAGGGTGGAGTGTTGCCCAACATCCAGGCTGTTCTGTTGCCCAAGAAGACCGAGAAGAAGGCTTAAACGTTTTAAATGCGGAGCCTACTACATACTTGTACATAAAAAATAAAACCCAACCGTCCTTTTCAGGACGACCAAGTTTTTACCAAAGAAGTGAAGATTTTTCAATACGTATATTATATCATTAAAACAAGAAATGTCGTTGAATAGCACTTGGTCAGAAATAAGATCTGGAATGTTCTAAGAAGTTCGTCGCCAAAAAGACGCATTTCCGTTAATGCTGTATCTGCAAGCGGTACAGCCTCTACAAAATACATACCTGAACCCATACCCATTTGAAATTTAATTTTGGTTCAATGCAATATGTATATGCAGTATCAACTTTCGAGTTCCCGGTCAGTATGCCAATAAATCAAAAAATTATTTGAAAATTTGTCTCCTTCGAAAATTTGAATGGTGGTCCTGAAAAGGACCGATTGCTGAATGAAGTACAAGCTGTACTAGTTTTTTAACCGCCGAAGCCGTACAGGGTGCGGCCTTGCCTCTTCAGAGCGTACACAACATCCATGGCTGTGACAGTCTTCCTCTTGGCGTGTTCGGTGTAGGTGACGGCATCGCGGATAACGTTCTCCAAGAACACCTTCAGAACGCCACGTGTTTCCTCGTAAATGAGTCCCGAGATGCGCTTCACACCGCCGCGACGAGCCAAACGGCGGATTGCTGGCTTAGTGATACCCTGGATGTTATCCCGCAGCACTTTGCGATGACGCTTGGCGCCTCCTTTTCCCAAGCCTTTGCCTCCTTTACCGCGACCAGTCATATTTCACTATTTTCTACTGTTAACACACTGCACGAAACGAAAGTCACTGAAGAACTAATTCCTGATTTTCGACGCACTCTTATTTATACCTAAAACCCCAGAAACACGAGCGAGTCCGAACGATATGTGCGTCCCGCTCTTCGCTCACCGCTCTCTGCTCGACAAGTGAGATGGCCTCTGCTTCCCTCTCTTTTCAACCCTCCTCGTTTTGCTATATAAGTAGGTAGCAAATGCAGCTATCGTTTATTGTGTTTTGAAACGTGAAGTGAACGTGAACTCGAAAATGGCCCGTACCAAGCAAACCGCTCGGAAATCGACTGGTGGCAAGGCGCCACGCAAACAACTGGCTACTAAGGCCGCTCGCAAGAGCGCACCAGCCACCGGAGGCGTGAAGAAGCCCCATCGGTATCGCCCTGGAACTGTTGCCCTGCGTGAGATCCGTCGATACCAGAAGAGTACCGAGCTCCTGATCCGCAAGCTGCCTTTCCAGCGTCTGGTGCGTGAAATCGCTCAGGACTTCAAGACTGACCTGCGATTCCAGAGCTCGGCAGTGATGGCTCTGCAGGAAGCTAGCGAGGCCTATCTGGTTGGCCTCTTTGAAGATACCAACTTGTGCGCCATTCATGCCAAGCGTGTCACCATCATGCCCAAAGACATCCAGTTGGCCCGTCGCATTCGCGGCGAGCGTGCTTAAGTGTGCGTGCTGCCAATGCGCTAACATACTTTGTACAAATCGGTCCTTTTCAGGACCACAAATTACAGTCAATGAGATACAAATTTTTATCTGCAGGCTTCAACGTTAAAATAAAAAAAAAACTTTTCGACTCGTTCCTTCGTAAGTGGAGTTAATAATTGTATGTAACTTTTTGTGATTTGATAGAAATTAGAATTGATAAAATCAATAAATATTGGATTGGGTGGGGTTTTTAATGCGATGGAGCTGCTATGCGGCAGGGATGGTCAAGACTTTCAAGCATCAGATAAAAACTAAAAAATATTACATGCGAGATGAACAAAAATTAGCTAGGCTTGTGAATCTATTTGCTTAATAAAACATAAACAGATTTAAAAATACATTTTTTATATTTTCTTTTTAATGTTAAGTGCAACCTCCACGATATTTTTATATGGGACACAAAAAAAACTGCTTATAGGTATATATATTCCTGAATTTATATATCGTTTTTTGTAATATTAGATTTATTTAATAGATTAGATTCAATTTGATTGTACTTTTGGTATTATCACGTTTTTCAAAAATTTTCGTTATAAATGTCGGCATGTTTTTAGAAAGGGAGGGTTATGTGGGACAACCACGATCAACATTAGACATTCAAGCATCAACAAAAAATCGAAAAACTTTTAAACGCTATCTGAAAATAAATCATATGCGTTAATGAATGCATAATGCTTTATAAAAAACAAGAAAAATATTATTAAGTATATTTTTTAGATTTTTTTCTTTAATGTTAACTTGAGTGCGGCCTCAATGGGATTCATACATGAAACACATATTAGCAAATTTTGTAAAAACTGCTTATAAACATGCATCCAATGCTGTACTGTCTTGAGCAAAGACATGATATATCTAAGAAAACATCGAATAAATACAATATTTTAAAAGATTTATATTTTTAACAGTCAGAAAACCATTGCCGAATGTAGCTTGATAGCCAACTTCGTACGTAGCCAAGGGACAACTTGGAACAAGTAATAAAATACCTAAACTAATGATAAGTAAATATAATTGTAGTACTTATTTAAGTAAAAGGTTCAAATTTATTATTCATTAGCAAGTTACAAAATATTTTTAAGATATCATATTTTAAAATGGGTTTTTAAGAAAATTGCTCATGTTACGAATGTCTATGTTGAAGTTGATAAGGCAATAAAAGGTCGCAAAAACAATATACTTACATTTTGAAAACATTACCTGCTTAATAGATCATTTAAAAATGTAAAACAATAAAAAGATTGTTAAGTTTTAGAATCTTAAGCACTAAAAATAAGAAAATATGTTTGCACTTCAAACAAATAATAGCAGAGCAAATGCCTGATGCCAGGCGCACAGTTAAAGTGCTCTCCTCCTCGATTCTCATCCGAACGAAGGAGGTTGGTAATAAGCGCGCGGCCCATTTTCTATACGAAAAAGTGTATTTTAGTGAAGAAAAATGTCTGCTTCTGCAGTTGCAACGTCAGTGTCAGTTGAGAAGAAGGTGGCCACCAAGAAGGCATCTGGATCCGCTGCCCCAAAGGTGAAAAGGGCTGCTGCCCCGCCATCGCATCCGCCAACTCAACAAATGGTGGACGCATCCATCAAGAATCTGAAGGAACGTGGCGGCTCATCGCTTCTGGCAATTAAGAAATACATCACTGCCACCTATAAATGCGATGCCCAGAAGCTGGCTCCATTCATCAAGAAATACTTGAAATCCGCCGTGGTCAATGGAAAGCTGATCCAAACCAAGGGAAAAGGGGCGTCTGGCTCATTTAAACTGTCGGCCTCCGCCAAGAAGGATCCGAAGCCGAAGCCTGCGTCTGCTGAGAAGAAGGTGAAAAGCAAGAAGGTAGCCGTCAAGAAGACCGGATCCACCGCCAAGAAAGCTGCCGCCGGAGCTGACGAGAAGAAGCCCAAGGCTAAGAAGGCTGTTACCACCAAAAAGTCCGCAGAGAAGAAGAAAACCGAAAAGGCAAGGGCCAAGGATGCCAAGAAAACTGGAACCGTAAAGGCGAAGCCAACAGCAGCGAAGGCCAAGTCGATCGCAGCGAAGCCAAAGGCGGCGAAAGCACCAAAGGCCAAGCCAGCGGCGTCTGCTAAGCCCAAAAAGGCGGTGAAAAAAGCAGCTGCTCCTGCTACCGCTAAAAAGCCGAAAGCCAAGACTACGGCTGCCAAGAAGTAAATTGTGCAAAAGTACAGTACCTGGTACCTGCTCGCAATCGCTATTTTAGATTTCGATATCTGAAATTAGTTTAAACAAGCCCTTTTCAGGGCTACAACGTTCGTTAACAAGAGAAAGATACTTTCAATTTAAAACTTTGTACATTTTACTTATCCAATTATTTTGTTAGGCCGTTAGCATTTTTTTTTTAAAGAAGTGTGGCCGCATTGATTTTAGCAGCTGTACCAGAGTATCTTAAAATGCAAGTCAAAGAATGTTCCTCGCCACTTTTTGCAGAAACTCGTTATCAATCGATGTTCATGATTTAATAACTATACTATAAAGCTCCAGAATAAGTTCTTCAGAAAAAAAAACACAAATTGAACTTATATCACGAATTTGATTGGCAAATGGTATATTGAAAATGTAGTTTCTCTGGTAAAATGTGTTGTGGCCCTGAAAAGGGCCGTTTTGGATCTTTCTGCCCATACGCAGCAAGAGAAAATTACTTGGAGCTGGTGTACTTGGTGACAGCCTTGGTTCCCTCACTGACGGCGTGCTTGGCCAACTCTCCGGGCAGGAGCAGGCGAACAGCCGTTTGGATCTCCCGACTGGTTATGGTCGAGCGCTTGTTGTAGTGAGCCAGACGAGACGCCTCGGCAGCAATGCGCTCGAAGATATCATTCACAAAGCTGTTCATGATGCTCATTGCCTTCGACGAAATGCCGGTGTCAGGGTGGACCTGCTTCAGGACCTTGTAAATGTAGATGGCGTAGCTCTCCTTCCTCTTGCGCTTCTTCTTCTTATCGGTCTTGGTGATGTTCTTCTGGGCTTTGCCAGCCTTCTTGGCTGCCTTTCCACTAGTTTTCGGCGGCATTATTCACTTCACTTATGATTTCACAAACACAACTCACTGATCATAATGGTGCCCAAGCGCGTTCAGCTTTATACTTTTTTTCGAGCAATGTTTTCAGGTCTAAGGCACCCACCCCTAAATGAACGCGCAGGCAGACGCAAAAGTATAAATATGTGGCTACCCGGGGCTCGTCGAGCATTCGTTTTCAGTGTGTAAAGTGAACTAAGTGAAATACTCGTAAAGAAAAATGTCTGGTCGTGGAAAAGGTGGCAAAGTGAAGGGAAAGGCAAAGTCCCGCTCTAACCGTGCCGGTCTTCAGTTCCCAGTGGGCCGTATTCACCGTTTGCTCCGCAAGGGCAACTATGCCGAGCGAGTTGGGGCCGGCGCTCCAGTTTACCTGGCTGCTGTGATGGAATATCTGGCCGCTGAGGTTCTCGAATTGGCTGGCAATGCTGCTCGTGACAACAAGAAGACTAGGATTATTCCTCGTCATCTGCAGCTGGCCATCCGCAACGACGAGGAGTTGAACAAACTACTCTCCGGCGTCACCATTGCCCAGGGTGGAGTGTTGCCCAACATCCAGGCTGTTCTGTTGCCCAAGAAGACCGAGAAGAAGGCTTAAACGTTTTAAATGCGGAGCCTACTACATACTTGTACATAAAAAATAAAACCCAACCGTCCTTTTCAGGACGACCAAGTTTTTACCAAAGAAGTGAAGATTTTTCAATACGTATATTATATCATTAAAACAAGAAATGTCGTTGAATAGCACTTGGTCAGAAATAAGATCTGGAATGTTCTAAGAAGTTCGTCGCCAAAAAGACGCATTTCCGTTAATGCTGTATCTGCAAGCGGTACAGCCTCTACAAAATACATACCTGAACCCATACCCATTTGAAATTTAATTTTGGTTCAATGCAATATGTATATGCAGTATCAACTTTCGAGTTCCCGGTCAGTATGCCAATAAATCAAAAAATTATTTGAAAATTTGTCTCCTTCGAAAATTTGAATGGTGGTCCTGAAAAGGACCGATTGCTGAATGAAGTACAAGCTGTACTAGTTTTTTAACCGCCGAAGCCGTACAGGGTGCGGCCTTGCCTCTTCAGAGCGTACACAACATCCATGGCTGTGACAGTCTTCCTCTTGGCGTGTTCGGTGTAGGTGACGGCATCGCGGATAACGTTCTCCAAGAACACCTTCAGAACGCCACGTGTTTCCTCGTAAATGAGTCCCGAGATGCGCTTCACACCGCCGCGACGAGCCAAACGGCGGATTGCTGGCTTAGTGATACCCTGGATGTTATCCCGCAGCACTTTGCGATGACGCTTGGCGCCTCCTTTTCCCAAGCCTTTGCCTCCTTTACCGCGACCAGTCATATTTCACTATTTTCTACTGTTAACACACTGCACGAAACGAAAGTCACTGAAGAACTAATTCCTGATTTTCGACGCACTCTTATTTATACCTAAAACCCCAGAAACACGAGCGAGTCCGAACGATATGTGCGTCCCGCTCTTCGCTCACCGCTCTCTGCTCGACAAGTGAGATGGCCTCTGCTTCCCTCTCTTTTCAACCCTCCTCGTTTTGCTATATAAGTAGGTAGCAAATGCAGCTATCGTTTATTGTGTTTTGAAACGTGAAGTGAACGTGAACTCGAAAATGGCCCGTACCAAGCAAACCGCTCGGAAATCGACTGGTGGCAAGGCGCCACGCAAACAACTGGCTACTAAGGCCGCTCGCAAGAGCGCACCAGCCACCGGAGGCGTGAAGAAGCCCCATCGGTATCGCCCTGGAACTGTTGCCCTGCGTGAGATCCGTCGATACCAGAAGAGTACCGAGCTCCTGATCCGCAAGCTGCCTTTCCAGCGTCTGGTGCGTGAAATCGCTCAGGACTTCAAGACTGACCTGCGATTCCAGAGCTCGGCAGTGATGGCTCTGCAGGAAGCTAGCGAGGCCTATCTGGTTGGCCTCTTTGAAGATACCAACTTGTGCGCCATTCATGCCAAGCGTGTCACCATCATGCCCAAAGACATCCAGTTGGCCCGTCGCATTCGCGGCGAGCGTGCTTAAGTGTGCGTGCTGCCAATGCGCTAACATACTTTGTACAAATCGGTCCTTTTCAGGACCACAAATTACAGTCAATGAGATACAAATTTTTATCTGCAGGCTTCAACGTTAAAATAAAAAAAAAACTTTTCGACTCGTTCCTTCGTAAGTGGAGTTAATAATTGTATGTAACTTTTTGTGATTTGATAGAAATTAGAATTGATAAAATCAATAAATATTGGATTGGGTGGGGTTTTTAATGCGATGGAGCTGCTATGCGGCAGGGATGGTCACTTTCAAGCATCAGAAAAAAACTAAAAAATATTACATGCGAGATGAACAAAAATTAGCTAGGCTTGTGAATCTATTTGCTTAATAAAACATAAACAGATTTAAAAATACATTTTTTATATTTTCTTTTTAATGTTAAGTGCAACCTCCACGATATTTTTATATGGGACACAAAAAAAACTGCTTATAGGTATATATATTCCTGAATTTATATATCGTTTTTTGTAATATTAGATTTATTTAATAGATTAGATTCAATTTGATTGTACTTTTGGTATTATCACGTTTTTCAAAAATTTTCGTTATAAATGTCGGCATGTTTTTAGAAAGGGAGGGTTATGTGGGACAACCACGATCAACATTAGACATTCAAGCATCAACAAAAAATCGAAAAACTTTTAAACGCTATCTGAAAATAAATCATATGCGTTAATGAATGCATAATGCTTTATAAAAAACAAGAAAAATATTATTAAGTATATTTTTTAGATTTTTTTCTTTAATGTTAACTTGAGTGCGGCCTCAATGGGATTCATACATGAAACACATATTAGCAAATTTTGTAAAAACTGCTCATAAACATGCATCCAATGCTGTACTGTCTTGAGCAAAGACATGATATATCTAAGAAAACATCGAATAAATACAATATTTTAAAAGATTTATATTTTTAACAGTCAGAAAACCATTGCCGAATGTAGCTTGATAGCCAACTTCGTACGTAGCCAAGGGACAACTTGGAACAAGTAATAAAATACCTAAACTAATGATAAGTAAATATAATTGTAGTACTTATTTAAGTAAAAGGTTCAAATTTATTTTTTCATTAGCAAGTTACAAAATATTTTTAAGATATCATATTTTAAAATGGGTTTTTAAGAAAATTGCTCATGTTACGAATGTCTATGTTGAAGTTGATAAGGCAATAAAAGGTCGCAAAAACAAGATACTTACATTTTGAAAACATTACCTGCTTAATAGATCATTTAAGAATGTAAAACAATAAAAAGATTGTTAAGTTTTAGAATCTTAAGCACTAAAAATAAGAAAATATGTTTGCACTTCAAACAAATAATAGCAGAGCAAATGCCTGATGCCAGGCGCACAGTTAAAGTGCTCTCCTCCTCGATTCTCATCCGAACGAAGGAGGTTGGTAATAAGCGCGCGGCCCATTTTCTATACGAAAAAGTGTATTTTAGTGAAGAAAAATGTCTGATTCTGCAGTTGCAACGTCCGCTTCCCCAGTGGCTGCCCCGTCCGCTTCCCCAGTGGCTGCCCCGTCAGTGTCAGTTGAGAAGAAGGTGGCCACCAAGAAGGCATCTGGATCCGCTGCCCCAAAGGTGAAAAGGGCTGCTGCCCCGCCATCGCATCCGCCAACTCAACAAATGGTGGACGCATCCATCAAGAATTTGAAGGAACGTGGCGGCTCATCGCTTCTGGCAATTAAGAAATACATCACTGCCACCTATAAATGCGATGCCCAGAAGCTGGCTCCATTCATCAAGAAATACTTGAAATCCGCCGTGGTCAATGGAAAGCTGATCCAAACCAAGGGAAAAGGGGCGTCTGGCTCATTTAAACTGTCGGCCTCCGCCAAGAAGGATCCGAAGCCGAAGCCTGCGTCTGCTGAGAAGAAGGTGAAAAGCAAGAAGGTAGCCGTCAAGAAGACCGGATCCACCGCCAAGAAAGCTGCCGCCGGAGCTGACGAGAAGAAGCCCAAGGCTAAGAAGGCTGTTACCACCAAAAAGACCGTAGAGAAGAAGAAAACCGAAAAGGCAAGGGCCAAGGATGCCAAGAAAACTGGAACCGTAAAGGCGAAGCCAACAGCAGCGAAGGCCAAGTCGATCGCAGCGAAGCCAAAGGCGGCGAAAGCACCAAAGGCCAAGCCAGCGGCGTCTGCTAAGCCCAAAAAGGCGGTGAAAAAAGCAGCTGCTCCTGCTACCGCTAAAAAGCCGAAAGCCAAGACTACGGCTGCCAAGAAGTAAATTGTGCAAAAGTACAGTACCTGGTACCTGCTCGCAATCGCTATTTTAGATTTCGATATCTGAAATTAGTTTAAACAAGCCCTTTTCAGGGCTACAACGTTCGTTAACAAGAGAAAGATACTTTCAATTTAAAACTTTGTACATTTTACTTATCCAATTATTTTGTTAGGCCGTTAGCATTTTTTTTTTAAAGAAGTGTGGCCGCATTGATTTCAGCAGCTGTACCAGAGTATCTTAAAATGCAAGTCAAAGAATGTTCCTCGCCACTTTTTGCAGAAACTCGTTATCAATCGATGTTCATGATTTAATAACTATACTATAAAGCTCCAGAATAAGTTCTTCAGAAAAAAAAACACAAATTGAACTTATATCACGAATTTGATTGGCAAATGGTATATTGAAAATGTAGTTTCTTTGGTAAAATGTGTTGTGGCCCTGAAAAGGGCCGTTTTGGATCTTTCTGCCCATACGCAGCAAGAGAAAATTACTTGGAGCTGGTGTACTTGGTGACAGCCTTGGTTCCCTCACTGACGGCGTGCTTGGCCAACTCTCCGGGCAGGAGCAGGCGAACAGCCGTTTGGATCTCCCGACTGGTTATGGTCGAGCGCTTGTTGTAGTGAGCCAGACGAGACGCCTCGGCAGCAATGCGCTCGAAGATATCATTCACAAAGCTGTTCATGATGCTCATTGCCTTCGACGAAATGCCGGTGTCAGGGTGGACCTGCTTCAGGACCTTGTAAATGTAGATGGCGTAGCTCTCCTTCCTCTTGCGCTTCTTCTTCTTATCGGTCTTGGTGATGTTCTTCTGGGCTTTGCCAGCCTTCTTGGCTGCCTTTCCACTAGTTTTCGGCGGCATTATTCACTTCACTTATGATTTCACAAAGCGCGTTCAGCTTTATACTTTTTTTCGAGCAATGTTTTCAGGTCTAAGGCACCCACCCCTAAATGAACGCGCAGGCAGACGCAAAAGTATAAATATGTGGCTACCCGGGGCTCGTCGAGCATTCGTTTTCAGTGTGTAAAGTGAACTAAGTGAAATACTCGTAAAGAAAAATGTCTGGTCGTGGAAAAGGTGGCAAAGTGAAGGGAAAGGCAAAGTCCCGCTCTAACCGTGCCGGTCTTCAGTTCCCAGTGGGCCGTATTCACCGTTTGCTCCGCAAGGGCAACTATGCCGAGCGAGTTGGGGCCGGCGCTCCAGTTTACCTGGCTGCTGTGATGGAATATCTGGCCGCTGAGGTTCTCGAATTGGCTGGCAATGCTGCTCGTGACAACAAGAAGACTAGGATTATTCCTCGTCATCTGCAGCTGGCCATCCGCAACGACGAGGAGTTGAACAAACTACTCTCCGGCGTCACCATTGCCCAGGGTGGAGTGTTGCCCAACATCCAGGCTGTTCTGTTGCCCAAGAAGACCGAGAAGAAGGCTTAAACGTTTTAAATGCGGAGCCTACTACATACTTGTACATAAAAAATAAAACCCAACCGTCCTTTTCAGGACGACCAAGTTTTTACCAAAGAAGTGAAGATTTTTCAATACGTATATTATATCATTAAAACAAGAAATGTCGTTGAATAGCACTTGGTCAGAAATAAGATCTGGAATGTTCTAAGAAGTTCGTCGCCAAAAAGACGCATTTCCGTTAATGCTGTATCTGCAAGCGGTACAGCCTCTACAAAATACATACCTGAACCCATACCCATTTGAAATTTAATTTTGGTTCAATGCAATATGTATATGCAGTATCAACTTTCGAGTTCCCGGTCAGTATGCCAATAAATCAAAAAATTATTTGAAAATTTGTCTCCTTCGAAAATTTGAATGGTGGTCCTGAAAAGGACCGATTGCTGAATGAAGTACAAGCTGTACTAGTTTTTTAACCGCCGAAGCCGTACAGGGTGCGGCCTTGCCTCTTCAGAGCGTACACAACATCCATGGCTGTGACAGTCTTCCTCTTGGCGTGTTCGGTGTAGGTGACGGCATCGCGGATAACGTTCTCCAAGAACACCTTCAGAACGCCACGTGTTTCCTCGTAAATGAGTCCCGAGATGCGCTTCACACCGCCGCGACGAGCCAAACGGCGGATTGCTGGCTTAGTGATACCCTGGATGTTATCCCGCAGCACTTTGCGATGACGCTTGGCGCCTCCTTTTCCCAAGCCTTTGCCTCCTTTACCGCGACCAGTCATATTTCACTATTTTCTACTGTTAACACACTGCACGAAACGAAAGTCACTGAAGAACTAATTCCTGATTTTCGACGCACTCTTATTTATACCTAAAACCCCAGAAACACGAGCGAGTCCGAACGATATGTGCGTCCCGCTCTTCGCTCACCGCTCTCTGCTCGACAAGTGAGATGGCCTCTGCTTCCCTCTCTTTTCAACCCTCCTCGTTTTGCTATATAAGTAGGTAGCAAATGCAGCTATCGTTTATTGTGTTTTGAAACGTGAAGTGAACGTGAACTCGAAAATGGCCCGTACCAAGCAAACCGCTCGGAAATCGACTGGTGGCAAGGCGCCACGCAAACAACTGGCTACTAAGGCCGCTCGCAAGAGCGCACCAGCCACCGGAGGCGTGAAGAAGCCCCATCGGTATCGCCCTGGAACTGTTGCCCTGCGTGAGATCCGTCGATACCAGAAGAGTACCGAGCTCCTGATCCGCAAGCTGCCTTTCCAGCGTCTGGTGCGTGAAATCGCTCAGGACTTCAAGACTGACCTGCGATTCCAGAGCTCGGCAGTGATGGCTCTGCAGGAAGCTAGCGAGGCCTATCTGGTTGGCCTCTTTGAAGATACCAACTTGTGCGCCATTCATGCCAAGCGTGTCACCATCATGCCCAAAGACATCCAGTTGGCCCGTCGCATTCGCGGCGAGCGTGCTTAAGTGTGCGTGCTGCCAATGCGCTAACATACTTTGTACAAATCGGTCCTTTTCAGGACCACAAATTACAGTCAATGAGATACAAATTTTTATCTGCAGGCTTCAACGTTAAAATAAAAAAAAAACTTTTCGACTCGTTCCTTCGTAAGTGGAGTTAATAATTGTATGTAACTTTTTGTGATTTGATAGAAATTAGAATTGATAAAATCAATAAATATTGGATTGGGTGGGGTTTTTAATGCGATGGAGCTGCTATGCGGCAGGGATGGTCACTTTCAAGCATCAGAAAAAAACTAAAAAATATTACATGCGAGATGAACAAAAATTAGCTAGGCTTGTGAATCTATTTGCTTAATAAAACATAAACAGATTTAAAAATACATTTTTTATATTTTCTTTTTAATGTTAAGTGCAACCTCCACGATATTTTTATATGGGACACAAAAAAAACTGCTTATAGGTATATATATTCCTGAATTTATATATCGTTTTTTGTAATATTAGATTTATTTAATAGATTAGATTCAATTTGATTGTACTTTTGGTATTATCACGTTTTTCAAAAATTTTCGTTATAAATGTCGGCATGTTTTTAGAAAGGGAGGGTTATGTGGGACAACCACGATCAACATTAGACATTCAAGCATCAACAAAAAATCGAAAAACTTTTAAACGCTATCTGAAAATAAATCATATGCGTTAATGAATGCATAATGCTTTATAAAAAACAAGAAAAATATTATTAAGTATATTTTTTAGATTTTTTTCTTTAATGTTAACTTGAGTGCGGCCTCAATGGGATTCATACATGAAACACATATTAGCAAATTTTGTAAAAACTGCTTATAAACATGCATCCAATGCTGTACTGTCTTGAGCAAAGACATGATATATCTAAGAAAACATCGAATAAATACAATATTTTAAAAGATTTATATTTTTAACAGTCAGAAAACCATTGCCGAATGTAGCTTGATAGCCAACTTCGTACGTAGCCAAGGGACAACTTGGAACAAGTAATAAAATACCTAAACTAATGATAAGTAAATATAATTGTAGTACTTATTTAAGTAAAAGGTTCAAATTTATTTTTTCATTAGCAAGTTACAAAATATTTTTAAGATATCATATTTTAAAATGGGTTTTTAAGAAAATTGCTCATGTTACGAATGTCTATGTTGAAGTTGATAAGGCAATAAAAGGTCGCAAAAACAAGATACTTACATTTTGAAAACATTACCTGCTTAATAGATCATTTAAGAATGTAAAACAATAAAAAGATTGTTAAGTTTTAGAATCTTAAGCACTAAAAATAAGAAAATATGTTTGCACTTCAAACAAATAATAGCAGAGCAAATGCCTGATGCCAGGCGCACAGTTAAAGTGCTCTCCTCCTCGATTCTCATCCGAACGAAGGAGGTTGGTAATAAGCGCGCAGCCCATTTTCTATACGAAAAAGTGTATTTTAGTGAAGAAAAATGTCTGATTCTGCAGTTGCAACGTCCGCTTCCCCAGTGGCTGCCCCGTCAGTGTCAGTTGAGAAGAAGGTGGCCACCAAGAAGGCATCTGGATCCGCTGCCCCAAAGGTGAAAAGGGCTGCTGCCCCGCCATCGCATCCGCCAACTCAACAAATGGTGGACGCATCCATCAAGAATTTGAAGGAACGTGGCGGCTCATCGCTTCTGGCAATTAAGAAATACATCACTGCCACCTATAAATGCGATGCCCAGAAGCTGGCTCCATTCATCAAGAAATACTTGAAATCCGCCGTGGTCAATGGAAAGCTGATCCAAACCAAGGGAAAAGGGGCGTCTGGCTCATTTAAACTGTCGGCCTCCGCCAAGAAGGATCCGAAGCCGAAGCCTGCGTCTGCTGAGAAGAAGGTGAAAAGCAAGAAGGTAGCCGTCAAGAAGACCGGATCCACCGCCAAGAAAGCTGCCGCCGGAGCTGACGAGAAGAAGCCCAAGGCTAAGAAGGCTGTTACCACCAAAAAGACCGCAGAGAAGAAGAAAACCGAAAAGGCAAAGGCCAAGGATGCCAAGAAAACTGGAACCGTAAAGGCGAAGCCAACAGCAGCGAAGGCCAAGTCGATCGCAGCGAAGCCAAAGGCGGCGAAAGCACCAAAGGCCAAGCCAGCGGCGTCTGCTAAGCCCAAAAAGGCGGTGAAAAAAGCAGCTGCTCCTGCTACCGCTAAAAAGCCGAAAGCCAAGACTACGGCTGCCAAGAAGTAAATTGAGCAAAAGTACAGTACCTGGTACCTGCTCGCAATCGCTATTTTAGATTTCGATATCTGAAATTAGTTTAAACAAGCCCTTTTCAGGGCTACAACGTTCGTTAACAAGAGAAAGATACTTTCAATTTAAAACTTTGTACATTTTACTTATCCAATTATTTTGTTAGGCCGTTAGCATTTTTTTTTTAAAGAAGTGTGGCCGCATTGATTTCAGCAGCTGTACCAGAGTATCTTAAAATGCAAGTCAAAGAATGTTCCTCGCCACTTTTTGCAGAAACTCGTTATCAATCGATGTTCATGATTTAATAACTATACTATAAAGCTCCAGAATAAGTTCTTCAGAAAAAAAACACAAATTGAACTTATATCACGAATTTGATTGGCAAATGGTATATTGAAAATGTAGTTTCTTTGGTAAAATGTGTTGTGGCCCTGAAAAGGGCCGTTTTGGATCTTTCTGCCCATACGCAGCAAGAGAAAATTACTTGGAGCTGGTGTACTTGGTGACAGCCTTGGTTCCCTCACTGACGGCGTGCTTGGCCAACTCTCCGGGCAGGAGCAGGCGAACAGCCGTTTGGATCTCCCGACTGGTTATGGTCGAGCGCTTGTTGTAGTGAGCCAGACGAGACGCCTCGGCAGCAATGCGCTCGAAGATATCATTCACAAAGCTGTTCATGATGCTCATTGCCTTCGACGAAATGCCGGTGTCAGGGTGGACCTGCTTCAGGACCTTGTAAATGTAGATGGCGTAGCTCTCCTTCCTCTTGCGCTTCTTCTTCTTATCGGTCTTGGTGATGTTCTTCTGGGCTTTGCCAGCCTTCTTGGCTGCCTTTCCACTAGTTTTCGGCGGCATTATTCACTTCACTTATGATTTCACAAAGCGCGTTCAGCTTTATACTTTTTTTCGAGCAATGTTTTCAGGTCTAAGGCACCCACCCCTAAATGAACGCGCAGGCAGACGCAAAAGTATAAATATGTGGCTACCCGGGGCTCGTCGAGCATTCGTTTTCAGTGTGTAAAGTGAACTAAGTGAAATACTCGTAAAGAAAAATGTCTGGTCGTGGAAAAGGTGGCAAAGTGAAGGGAAAGGCAAAGTCCCGCTCTAACCGTGCCGGTCTTCAGTTCCCAGTGGGCCGTATTCACCGTTTGCTCCGCAAGGGCAACTATGCCGAGCGAGTTGGGGCCGGCGCTCCAGTTTACCTGGCTGCTGTGATGGAATATCTGGCCGCTGAGGTTCTCGAATTGGCTGGCAATGCTGCTCGTGACAACAAGAAGACTAGGATTATTCCTCGTCATCTGCAGCTGGCCATCCGCAACGACGAGGAGTTGAACAAACTACTCTCCGGCGTCACCATTGCCCAGGGTGGAGTGTTACCCAACATCCAGGCTGTTCTGTTGCCCAAGAAGACCGAGAAGAAGGCTTAAACGTTTTAAATGCGGAGCCTACTACATACTTGTACATAAAAAATAAAACCCAACCGTCCTTTTCAGGACGACCAAGTTTTTACCAAAGAAGTGAAGATTTTCCAATACGTATATTATATCATTAAAACAAGAAATGTCGTTGAATAGCACTTGGTCAGAAATAAGATCTGGAATGTTCTAAGAAGTTCGTCGCCAAAAAGACGCATTTCCGTTAATGCTGTATCTGCAAGCGGTACAGCCTCTACAAAATACATACCTGAACCCATACCCATTTGAAATTTAATTTTGGTTCAATGCAATATGTATATGCAGTATCAACTTTCGAGTTCCCGGTCAGTATGCCAATAAATCAAAAAATTATTTGAAAATTTGTCTCCTTCGAAAATTTGAATGGTGGTCCTGAAAAGGACCGATTGCTGAATGAAGTACAAGCTGTACTAGTTTTTTAACCGCCGAAGCCGTACAGGGTGCGGCCTTGCCTCTTCAGAGCGTACACAACATCCATGGCTGTGACAGTCTTCCTCTTGGCGTGTTCGGTGTAGGTGACGGCATCGCGGATAACGTTCTCCAAGAACACCTTCAGAACGCCACGTGTTTCCTCGTAAATGAGTCCCGAGATGCGCTTCACACCGCCGCGACGAGCCAAACGGCGGATTGCTGGCTTAGTGATACCCTGGATGTTATCCCGCAGCACTTTGCGATGACGCTTGGCGCCTCCTTTTCCCAAGCCTTTGCCTCCTTTACCGCGACCAGTCATATTTCACTATTTTCTACTGTTAACACACTGCACGAAACGAAAGTCACTGAAGAACTAATTCCTGATTTTCGACGCACTCTTATTTATACCTAAAACCCCAGAAACACGAGCGAGTCCGAACGATATGTGCGTCCCGCTCTTCGCTCACCGCTCTCTGCTCGACAAGTGAGATGGCCTCTGCTTCCCTCTCTTTTCAACCCTCCTCGTTTTGCTATATAAGTAGGTAGCAAATGCAGCTATCGTTTATTGTGTTTTGAAACGTGAAGTGAACGTGAACTCGAAAATGGCCCGTACCAAGCAAACCGCTCGGAAATCGACTGGTGGCAAGGCGCCACGCAAACAACTGGCTACTAAGGCCGCTCGCAAGAGCGCACCAGCCACCGGAGGCGTGAAGAAGCCCCATCGGTATCGCCCTGGAACTGTTGCCCTGCGTGAGATCCGTCGATACCAGAAGAGTACCGAGCTCCTGATCCGCAAGCTGCCTTTCCAGCGTCTGGTGCGTGAAATCGCTCAGGACTTCAAGACTGACCTGCGATTCCAGAGCTCGGCAGTGATGGCTCTGCAGGAAGCTAGCGAGGCCTATCTGGTTGGCCTCTTTGAAGATACCAACTTGTGCGCCATTCATGCCAAGCGTGTCACCATCATGCCCAAAGACATCCAGTTGGCCCGTCGCATTCGCGGCGAGCGTGCTTAAGTGTGCGTGCTGCCAATGCGCTAACATACTTTGTACAAATCGGTCCTTTTCAGGACCACAAATTACAGTCAATGAGATACAAATTTTTATCTGCAGGCTTCAACGTTAAAATAAAAAAAAAACTTTTCGACTCGTTCCTTCGTAAGTGGAGTTAATAATTGTATGTAACTTTTTGTGATTTGATAGAAATTAGAATTGATAAAATCAATAAATATTGGATTGGGTGGGGTTTTTAATGCGATGGAGCTGCTATGCGGCAGGGATGGTCACTTTCAAGCATCAGAAAAAAACTAAAAAATATTACATGCGAGATGAACAAAAATTAGCTAGGCTTGTGAATCTATTTGCTTAATAAAACATAAACAGATTTAAAAATACATTTTTTATATTTTCTTTTTAATGTTAAGTGCAACCTCCACGATATTTTTATATGGGACACAAAAAAAACTGCTTATAGGTATATATATTCCTGAATTTATATATCGTTTTTTGTAATATTAGATTTATTTAATAGATTAGATTCAATTTGATTGTACTTTTGGTATTATCACGTTTTTCAAAAATTTTCGTTATAAATGTCGGCATGTTTTTAGAAAGGGAGGGTTATGTGGGACAACCACGATCAACATTAGACATTCAAGCATCAACAAAAAATCGAAAAACTTTTAAACGCTATCTGAAAATAAATCATATGCGTTAATGAATGCATAATGCTTTATAAAAAACAAGAAAAATATTATTAAGTATATTTTTTAGATTTTTTTCTTTAATGTTAACTTGAGTGCGGCCTCAATGGGATTCATACATGAAACACATATTAGCAAATTTTGTAAAAACTGCTTATAAACATGCATCCAATGCTGTACTGTCTTGAGCAAAGACATGATATATCTAAGAAAACATCGAATAAATACAATATTTTAAAAGATTTATATTTTTAACAGTCAGAAAACCATTGCCGAATGTAGCTTGATAGCCAACTTCGTACGTAGCCAAGGGACAACTTGGAACAAGTAATAAAATACCTAAACTAATGATAAGTAAATATAATTGTAGTACTTATTTAAGTAAAAGGTTCAAATTTATTTTTTCATTAGCAAGTTACAAAATATTTTTAAGATATCATATTTTAAAATGGGTTTTTAAGAAAATTGCTCATGTTACGAATGTCTATGTTGAAGTTGATAAGGCAATAAAAGGTCGCAAAAACAAGATACTTACATTTTGAAAACATTACCTGCTTAATAGATCATTTAAGAATGTAAAACAATAAAAAGATTGTTAAGTTTTAGAATCTTAAGCACTAAAAATAAGAAAATATGTTTGCACTTCAAACAAATAATAGCAGAGCAAATGCCTGATGCCAGGCGCACAGTTAAAGTGCTCTCCTCCTCGATTCTCATCCGAACGAAGGAGGTTGGTAATAAGCGCGCAGCCCATTTTCTATACGAAAAAGTGTATTTTAGTGAAGAAAAATGTCTGATTCTGCAGTTGCAACGTCCGCTTCCCCAGTGGCTGCCCCGTCAGTGTCAGTTGAGAAGAAGGTGGCCACCAAGAAGGCATCTGGATCCGCTGCCCCAAAGGTGAAAAGGGCTGCTGCCCCGCCATCGCATCCGCCAACTCAACAAATGGTGGACGCATCCATCAAGAATTTGAAGGAACGTGGCGGCTCATCGCTTCTGGCAATTAAGAAATACATCACTGCCACCTATAAATGCGATGCCCAGAAGCTGGCTCCATTCATCAAGAAATACTTGAAATCCGCCGTGGTCAATGGAAAGCTGATCCAAACCAAGGGAAAAGGGGCGTCTGGCTCATTTAAACTGTCGGCCTCCGCCAAGAAGGATCCGAAGCCGAAGCCTGCGTCTGCTGAGAAGAAGGTGAAAAGCAAGAAGGTAGCCGTCAAGAAGACCGGATCCACCGCCAAGAAAGCTGCCGCCGGAGCTGACGAGAAGAAGCCCAAGGCTAAGAAGGCTGTTACCACCAAAAAGACCGCAGAGAAGAAGAAAACCGAAAAGGCAAAGGCCAAGGATGCCAAGAAAACTGGAACCGTAAAGGCGAAGCCAACAGCAGCGAAGGCCAAGTCGATCGCAGCGAAGCCAAAGGCGGCGAAAGCACCAAAGGCCAAGCCAGCGGCGTCTGCTAAGCCCAAAAAGGCGGTGAAAAAAGCAGCTGCTCCTGCTACCGCTAAAAAGCCGAAAGCCAAGACTACGGCTGCCAAGAAGTAAATTGAGCAAAAGTACAGTACCTGGTACCTGCTCGCAATCGCTATTTTAGATTTCGATATCTGAAATTAGTTTAAACAAGCCCTTTTCAGGGCTACAACGTTCGTTAACAAGAGAAAGATACTTTCAATTTAAAACTTTGTACATTTTACTTATCCAATTATTTTGTTAGGCCGTTAGCATTTTTTTTTTAAAGAAGTGTGGCCGCATTGATTTCAGCAGCTGTACCAGAGTATCTTAAAATGCAAGTCAAAGAATGTTCCTCGCCACTTTTTGCAGAAACTCGTTATCAATCGATGTTCATGATTTAATAACTATACTATAAAGCTCCAGAATAAGTTCTTCAGAAAAAAAACACAAATTGAACTTATATCACGAATTTGATTGGCAAATGGTATATTGAAAATGTAGTTTCTTTGGTAAAATGTGTTGTGGCCCTGAAAAGGGCCGTTTTGGATCTTTCTGCCCATACGCAGCAAGAGAAAATTACTTGGAGCTGGTGTACTTGGTGACAGCCTTGGTTCCCTCACTGACGGCGTGCTTGGCCAACTCTCCGGGCAGGAGCAGGCGAACAGCCGTTTGGATCTCCCGACTGGTTATGGTCGAGCGCTTGTTGTAGTGAGCCAGACGAGACGCCTCGGCAGCAATGCGCTCGAAGATATCATTCACAAAGCTGTTCATGATGCTCATTGCCTTCGACGAAATGCCGGTGTCAGGGTGGACCTGCTTCAGGACCTTGTAAATGTAGATGGCGTAGCTCTCCTTCCTCTTGCGCTTCTTCTTCTTATCGGTCTTGGTGATGTTCTTCTGGGCTTTGCCAGCCTTCTTGGCTGCCTTTCCACTAGTTTTCGGCGGCATTATTCACTTCACTTATGATTTCACAAAGCGCGTTCAGCTTTATACTTTTTTTCGAGCAATGTTTTCAGGTCTAAGGCACCCACCCCTAAATGAACGCGCAGGCAGACGCAAAAGTATAAATATGTGGCTACCCGGGGCTCGTCGAGCATTCGTTTTCAGTGTGTAAAGTGAACTAAGTGAAATACTCGTAAAGAAAAATGTCTGGTCGTGGAAAAGGTGGCAAAGTGAAGGGAAAGGCAAAGTCCCGCTCTAACCGTGCCGGTCTTCAGTTCCCAGTGGGCCGTATTCACCGTTTGCTCCGCAAGGGCAACTATGCCGAGCGAGTTGGGGCCGGCGCTCCAGTTTACCTGGCTGCTGTGATGGAATATCTGGCCGCTGAGGTTCTCGAATTGGCTGGCAATGCTGCTCGTGACAACAAGAAGACTAGGATTATTCCTCGTCATCTGCAGCTGGCCATCCGCAACGACGAGGAGTTGAACAAACTACTCTCCGGCGTCACCATTGCCCAGGGTGGAGTGTTACCCAACATCCAGGCTGTTCTGTTGCCCAAGAAGACCGAGAAGAAGGCTTAAACGTTTTAAATGCGGAGCCTACTACATACTTGTACATAAAAAATAAAACCCAACCGTCCTTTTCAGGACGACCAAGTTTTTACCAAAGAAGTGAAGATTTTCCAATACGTATATTATATCATTAAAACAAGAAATGTCGTTGAATAGCACTTGGTCAGAAATAAGATCTGGAATGTTCTAAGAAGTTCGTCGCCAAAAGACGCATTTCCGTTAATGCTGTATCTGCAAGCGGTACAGCCTCTACAAAATACATACCTGAACCCATACCCATTTGAAATTTAATTTTGGTTCAATGCAATATGTATATGTAGTATCAACTTTCGAGTTCCCGGTCAGTATGCCAATAAATCAAAAAATTATTTGAAAATTTGTCTCCTTCGAAAATTTGAATGGTGGTCCTGAAAAGGACCGATTGCTGAATGAAGTACAAGCTGTACTAGTTTTTTAACCGCCGAAGCCGTACAGGGTGCGGCCTTGCCTCTTCAGAGCGTACACAACATCCATGGCTGTGACAGTCTTCCTCTTGGCGTGTTCGGTGTAGGTGACGGCATCGCGGATAACGTTCTCCAAGAACACCTTCAGAACGCCACGTGTTTCCTCGTAAATGAGTCCCGAGATGCGCTTCACACCGCCGCGACGAGCCAAACGGCGGATTGCTGGCTTAGTGATACCCTGGATGTTATCCCGCAGCACTTTGCGATGACGCTTGGCGCCTCCTTTTCCCAAGCCTTTGCCTCCTTTACCGCGACCAGTCATATTTCACTATTTTCTACTGTTAACACACTGCACGAAACGAAAGTCACTGAAGAACTAATTCCTGATTTTCGACGCACTCTTATTTATACCTAAAACCCCAGAAACACGAGCGAGTCCGAACGATATGTGCGTCCCGCTCTTCGCTCACCGCTCTCTGCTCGACAAGTGAGATGGCCTCTGCTTCCCTCTCTTTTCAACCCTCCTCGTTTTGCTATATAAGTAGGTAGCAAATGCAGCTATCGTTTATTGTGTTTTGAAACGTGAAGTGAACGTGAACTCGAAAATGGCCCGTACCAAGCAAACCGCTCGGAAATCGACTGGTGGCAAGGCGCCACGCAAACAACTGGCTACTAAGGCCGCTCGCAAGAGCGCACCAGCCACCGGATGCGTGAAGAAGCCCCATCGGTATCGCCCTGGAACTGTTGCCCTGCGTGAGATCCGTCGATACCAGAAGAGTACCGAGCTCCTGATCCGCAAGCTGCCTTTCCAGCGTCTGGTGCGTGAAATCGCTCAGGACTTCAAGACTGACCTGCGATTCCAGAGCTCGGCAGTGATGGCTCTGCAGGAAGCTAGCGAGGCCTATCTGGTTGGCCTCTTTGAAGATACCAACTTGTGCGCCATTCATGCCAAGCGTGTCACCATCATGCCCAAAGACATCCAGTTGGCCCGTCGCATTCGCGGCGAGCGTGCTTAAGTGTGCGTGCTGCCAATGCGCTAACATACTTTGTACAAATCGGTCCTTTTCAGGACCACAAATTACAGTCAATGAGATACAAATTTTTATCTGCAGGCTTCAACGTTAAAATAAAAAAAAAACTTTTCGACTCGTTCCTTCGTAAGTGGAGTTAATAATTGTATGTAACTTTTTGTGATTTGATAGAAATTAGAATTGATAAAATCAATAAATATTGGATTGGGTGGGGTTTTTAATGAGATGGAGCTGCTATGCGGCAGGGATGGTCAAGACTTTCAAGCATCAGAAAAAAACTAAAAAATATTACATGCGAGATGAACAAAAATTAGCTAGGCTTGTGAATCTATTTGCTTAATAAAACATAAACAGATTTAAAAATACATTTTTTATATTTTCTTTTTAATGTTAAGTGCAACCTCCACGATATTTTTATATGGGACACAAAAAAAACTGCTTATAGGTATATATATTCCTGAATTTATATATCGTTTTTTGTAATATTAGATTTATTTAATAGATTAGATTCAATTTGATTGTACTTTTGGTATTATCACGTTTTTCAAAAATTTTCGTTATAAATGTCGGCATGTTTTTAGAAAGGGAGGGTTATGTGGGACAACCACGATCAACATTAGACATTCAAGCATCAACAAAAAATCGAAAAACTTTTAAACGCTATCTGAAAATAAATCATATGCGTTAATGAATGCATAATGCTTTATAAAAAACAAGAAAAATATTATTAAGTATATTTTTTAGATTTTTTTCTTTAATGTTAACTTGAGTGCGGCCTCAATGGGATTCATACATGAAACACATATTAGCAAATTTTGTAAAAACTGCTTATAAACATGCATCCAATGCTGTACTGTCTTGAGCAAAGACATGATATATCTAAGAAAACATCGAATAAATACAATATTTTAAAAGATTTATATTTTTAACAGTCAGAAAACCAATGCCGAATGTAGCTTGATAGCCAACTTCGTACGTAGCCAAGGGACAACTTGGAACAAGTAATAAAATACCTAAACTAATGATAAGTAAATATAATTGTAGTACTTATTTAAGTAAAAGGTTCAAATTTATTTTTTCATTAGCAAGTTACAAAATATTTTTAAGATATCATATTTTAAAATGGGTTTTTAAGAAAATTGCTCATGTTACGAATGTCTATGTTGAAGTTGATAAGGCAATAAAAGGTCGCAAAAACAAGATACTTACATTTTGAAAACATTACCTGCTTAATAGATCATTTAAGAATGTAAAACAATAAAAAGATTGTTAAGTTTTAGAATCTTAAGCACTAAAAATAAGAAAATATGTTTGCACTTCAAACAAATAATAGCAGAGCAAATGCCTGATGCCAGGCGCACAGTTAAAGTGCTCTCCTCCTCGATTCTCATCCGAACGAAGGAGGTTGGTAATAAGCGCGCGGCCCATTTTCTATACGAAAAAGTGTATTTTAGTGAAGAAAAATGTCTGATTCTGCAGTTGCAACGTCCGCTTCCCCAGTGGCTGCCCCGTCAGTGTCAGTTGAGAAGAAGGTGGCCACCAAGAAGGCATCTGGATCCGCTGCCCCAAAGGTGAAAAGGGCTGCTGCCCCGCCATCGCATCCGCCAACTCAACAAATGGTGGACGCATCCATCAAGAATTTGAAGGAACGTGGCGGCTCATCGCTTCTGGCAATTAAGAAATACATCACTGCCACCTATAAATGCGATGCCCAGAAGCTGGCTCCATTCATCAAGAAATACTTGAAATCCGCCGTGGTCAATGGAAAGCTGATCCAAACCAAGGGAAAAGGGGCGTCTGGCTCATTTAAACTGTCGGCCTCCGCCAAGAAGGATCCGAAGCCGAAGCCTGCGTCTGCTGAGAAGAAGGTGAAAAGCAAGAAGGTAGCCGTCAAGAAGACCGGATCCACCGCCAAGAAAGCTGCCGCCGGAGCTGAAGAGAAGAAGCCCAAGGCTAAGAAGGCTGTTACCACCAAAAAGACCGCAGAGAAGAAGAAAACCGAAAAGGCAAAGGCCAAGGATGCCAAGAAAACTGGAACCGTAAAGGCGAAGCCAACAGCAGCGAAGGCCAAGTCGATCGCAGCGAAGCCAAAGGCGGCGAAAGCACCAAAGGCCAAGCCAGCGGCGTCTGCTAAGCCCAAAAAGGCGGTGAAAAAAGCAGCTGCTCCTGCTACCGCTAAAAAGCCGAAAGCCAAGACTACGGCTGCCAAGAAGTAAATTGAGCAAAAGTATAGTACCTGGTACCTGCTCGCAATCGCTATTTTAGATTTCGATATCTGAAATTAGTTTAAACAAGCCCTTTTCAGGGCTACAACGTTCGTTAACAAGAGAAAGATGCTTTCAATTTAAAACTTTGTACATTTTACTTATCCAATTATTTTGTTAGGCCGTTAGCATTTTTTTTTTAAAGAAGTGTGGCCGCATTGATTTCAGCAGCTGTACCAGAGTATCTTAAAATGCAAGTCAAAGAATGTTCCTCGCCACTTTTTGCAGAAACTCGTTATCAATCGATGTTCATGATTTAATAACTATACTATAAAGCTCCAGAATAAGTTCTTCAGAAAAAAAAACACAAATTGAACTTATATCACGAATTTGATTGGCAAATGGTATATTGAAAATGTAGTTTCTTTGGTAAAATGTGTTGTGGCCCTGAAAAGGGCCGTTTTGGATCTTTCTGCCCATACGCAGCAAGAGAAAATTACTTGGAGCTGGTGTACTTGGTGACAGCCTTGGTTCCCTCACTGACGGCGTGCTTGGCCAACTCTCCGGGCAGGAGCAGGCGAACAGCCGTTTGGATCTCCCGACTGGTTATGGTCGAGCGCTTGTTGTAGTGAGCCAGACGAGACGCCTCGGCAGCAATGCGCTCGAAGATATCATTCACAAAGCTGTTCATGATGCTCATTGCCTTCGACGAAATGCCGGTGTCAGGGTGGACCTGCTTCAGGACCTTGTAAATGTAGATGGCGTAGCTCTCCTTCCTCTTGCGCTTCTTCTTCTTATCGGTCTTGGTGATGTTCTTCTGGGCTTTGCCAGCCTTCTTGGCTGCCTTTCCACTAGTTTTCGGCGGCATTATTCACTTCACTTATGATTTCACAAACACAACTCACTGATCATAATGGTGCCCAAGCGCGTTCAGCTTTATACTTTTTTCGAGCAATGTTTTCAGGTCTAAGGCACCCACCCCTAAATGAACGCGCAGGCAGACGCAAAAGTATAAATATGTGGCTACCCGGGGCTCGTCGAGCATTCGTTTTCAGTGTGTAAAGTGAACTAAGTGAAATACTCGTAAAGAAAAATGTCTGGTCGTGGAAAAGGTGGCAAAGTGAAGGGAAAGGCAAAGTCCCGCTCTAACCGTGCCGGTCTTCAGTTCCCAGTGGGCCGTATTCACCGTTTGCTCCGCAAGGGCAACTATGCCGAGCGAGTTGGGGCCGGCGCTCCAGTTTACCTGGCTGCTGTGATGGAATATCTGGCCGCTGAGGTTCTCGAATTGGCTGGCAATGCTGCTCGTGACAACAAGAAGACTAGGATTATTCCTCGTCATCTGCAGCTGGCCATCCGCAACGACGAGGAGTTGAACAAACTACTCTCCGGCGTCACCATTGCCCAGGGTGGAGTGTTACCCAACATCCAGGCTGTTCTGTTGCCCAAGAAGACCGAGAAGAAGGCTTAAACGTTTTAAATGCGGAGCCTACTACATACTTGTACATAAAAAATAAAACCCAACCGTCCTTTTCAGGACGACCAAGTTTTTACCAAAGAAGTGAAGATTTTCCAATACGTATATTATATCATTAAAACAAGAAATTTCGTTGAATAGCACTTGGTCAGAAATAAGATCTGGAATGTTCTAAGAAGTTCGTCGCCAAAAAGACGCATTTCCGTTAATGCTGTATCTGCAAGCGGTACAGCCTCTACAAAATACATACCTGAACCCATACCCATTTGAAATTTAATTTTGGTTCAATGCAATATGTATATGCAGTATCAACTTTCGAGTTCCCGGTCAGTATGCCAATAAATCAAAAAATTATTTGAAAATTTGTCTCCTTCGAAAATTTGAATGGTGGTCCTGAAAAGGACCGATTGCTGAATGAAGTACAAGCTGTACTAGTTTTTTAACCGCCGAAGCCGTACAGGGTGCGGCCTTGCCTCTTCAGAGCGTACACAACATCCATGGCTGTGACAGTCTTCCTCTTGGCGTGTTCGGTGTAGGTGACGGCATCGCGGATAACGTTCTCCAAGAACACCTTCAGAACGCCACGTGTTTCCTCGTAAATGAGTCCCGAGATGCGCTTCACACCGCCGCGACGAGCCAAACGGCGGATTGCTGGCTTAGTGATACCCTGGATGTTATCCCGCAGCACTTTGCGATGACGCTTGGCGCCTCCTTTTCCCAAGCCTTTGCCTCCTTTACCGCGACCAGTCATATTTCACTATTTTCTACTGTTAACACACTGCACGAAACGAAAGTCACTGAAGAACTAATTCCTGATTTTCGACGCACTCTTATTTATACCTAAAACCCCAGAAACACGAGCGAGTCCGAACGATATGTGCGTCCCGCTCTTCGCTCACCGCTCTCTGCTCGACAAGTGAGATGGCCTCTGCTTCCCTCTCTTTTCAACCCTCCTCGTTTTGCTATATAAGTAGGTAGCAAATGCAGCTATCGTTTATTGTGTTTTGAAACGTGAAGTGAACGTGAACTCGAAAATGGCCCGTACCAAGCAAACCGCTCGGAAATCGACTGGTGGCAAGGCGCCACGCAAACAACTGGCTACTAAGGCCGCTCGCAAGAGCGCACCAGCCACCGGAGGCGTGAAGAAGCCCCATCGGTATCGCCCTGGAACTGTTGCCCTGCGTGAGATCCGTCGATACCAGAAGAGTACCGAGCTCCTGATCCGCAAGCTGCCTTTCCAGCGTCTGGTGCGTGAAATCGCTCAGGACTTCAAGACTGACCTGCGATTCCAGAGCTCGGCAGTGATGGCTCTGCAGGAAGCTAGCGAGGCCTATCTGGTTGGCCTCTTTGAAGATACCAACTTGTGCGCCATTCATGCCAAGCGTGTCACCATCATGCCCAAAGACATCCAGTTGGCCCGTCGCATTCGCGGCGAGCGTGCTTAAGTGTGCGTGCTGCCAATGCGCTAACATACTTTGTACAATCAGGTCCTTTTCAGGACCACAAATTACAGTCAATGAGATACAAATTTTTATCTGCAAGGCTTCAACGTTAAAATAAAAAAAAATTTTCGACTCGTTCCTTCGTAAGTGGAGTTAATAATTGTATGTAACTTTTTTGTGATTTGATAGAAATTAGAATTGATAAAATCAATAAATATTGGATTGGGTGGGGTTTTTAATGCGATGGAAGCTGCTATGCGGCAGGGATGGTCAAAGACTTTCAAGCATCAGAAAAAAACTAAAAAATATTACATGCGAGATGAACAAAAATTAGCTTAGGCTTGTGAATCTATTGCTTAATAAAACATAAACAGAATTTTAAAAATACATTTTTTATATTTTCTTTTAATGTTAAGTGCAACTCTCCACGACTATTTTTATATGGGACACAAAAAAAACTGCTTATAGGTATATATATTCCTGAATTTATATATCGTTTTTTGTAATATTAGATTTATTTAATAAGATTAGATTCAATTGATTGTACTTTTGGTATTAATCACGTTTTTCAAAAATTTTCGTTTAAATGTCGGCATGTTTTTAGAAAGGGAGGGTTATGTGGGACAACCACGATCAACATTAGACATTCAAGCATCAATCAAAAATCCACGAAAAACTTTGTAAACGCTATCTGAAAACTAAATCATATGCGTTAATGAATGCATAATGCTTTATAAAAAACAAGAAAAATATTATTAAGTATATTTTTTAGATTTTTTTCTTTAATGTTAACTTGGAGTGCGGCCTTCAATGGGATTCATACATGAAACACATATTAGCAAATTTTTGTAAAAACTGCTTATAAACATGCATCCAATGCTGTACTGTCTTGAGCAAAGACATGATATATCTAAGAAAACATCGAATAAATACAATATTTTAAAAGATTTATATTTTTAACAGTCAGAAAACCATTGCCGAATGTAGCTTGATAGCCAACTTCGTACGTAGCCAAGGGACAACTTGGAACAAGTAATAAAATACCTAAACTAATGATAAGTAAATATAATTGTAGTACTTATTTAAGTAAAAGGTTCAAATTTATTTTTTCATTAGCAAGTTACAAAATATTTTTAAGATATCATATTTTAAAATGGGTTTTTTAAGAAAATTGCTCATGTTACGAATGTCTATGTTGAAGTTGATAAGGCAATAAAAGGTCGCAAAAACAAGATACTTACATTTTGAAAACATTACCTGCTTAATAGATCATTTAAGAATGTAAAACAATAAAAAGATTGTTAAGTTTTAGAATCTTAAGCACTAAAAATAAGAAAATATGTTTGCACTTCAAACAAATAATAGCAGAGCAAATGCCTGATGCCAGGCGCACAGTTAAAGTGCTCTCCTCCTCGATTCTCATCCGAACGAAGGAGGTTGGTAATAAGCGCGCGGCCCATTTTCTATACGAAAAAGTGTATTTTAGTGAAGAAAAATGTCTGATTCTGCAGTTGCAACGTCCGCTTCCCCAGTGGCTGCCCCGTCAGTGTCAGTTGAGAAGAAGGTGGCCACCAAGAAGGCATCTGGATCCGCTGCCCCAAAGGTGAAAAGGGCTGCTGCCCCGCCATCGCATCCGCCAACTCAACAAATGGTGGACGCATCCATCAAGAATTTGAAGGAACGTGGCGGCTCATCGCTTCTGGCAATTAAGAAATACATCACTGCCACCTATAAATGCGATGCCCAGAAGCTGGCTCCATTCATCAAGAAATACTTGAAATCCGCCGTGGTCAATGGAAAGCTGATCCAAACCAAGGGAAAAGGGGCGTCTGGCTCATTTAAACTGTCGGCCTCCGCAAGAAGGATCCGAAGCCGAAGCCTGCGTCTGCTGAGAAGAAGGTGAAAAGCAAGAAGGTAGCCGTCAAGAAGACCGGATCCACCGCCAAGAAAGCTGCCGCCGGAGCTGACGAGAAGAAGCCCAAGGCTAAGAAGGCTGTTACCACCAAAAAGACCGCAGAGAAGAAGAAAACCGAAAAGGCAAAGGCCAAGGATGCCAAGAAAACTGGAACCGTAAAGGCGAAGCCAACAGCAGCGAAGGCCAAGTCGATCGCAGCGAAGCCAAAGGCGGCGAAAGCACCAAAGGCCAAGCCAGCGGCGTCTGCTAAGCCCAAAAGGCGGTGAAAAAAAGCAGCTGCTCCTGCTACCGCTAAAAAGCCGAAAGCCAAGACTACGGCTGCCAAGAAGTAAATTGAGCAAAAGTACAGTACCTGGTACCTGCTCGCAATCGCTATTTTAGATTTCGATATCTGAAATTAGTTTAAACAAGCCCTTTTCAGGGCTACAACGTTCGTTAACAAGAGAAAGATACTTTCAATTTAAAACTTTGTACATTTTACTTATCCAATTATTTTGTTAGGCCGTTAGCATTTTTTTTTTTAAAGAAGTGTGGCCGCATTGATTTCAGCAGCTGTACCAGAGTATCTTAAAATGCAAGTCAAAGAATGTTCCTCGCCACTTTTTGCAGAAACTCGTTATCAATCGATGTTCATGATTAATAAACTATACTATAAAAAGCTCCAGAATAAGTTTCAGAAAAAAAAACACAAATTGAAACTTATATCACGAATTTGATGGCAAATGGTATATTGAAAATGTAGTTTCTTTGGTAAAATGTGTTGTGGCCCTGAAAAGGGCCGTTTTGGATCTTTCTGCCCATACGCAGCAAGAGAAAATTACTTGGGCTGGTGTACTTGGTGACAGCCTTGGTTCCCTCACTGACGGCGTGCTTGGCCAACTCTCCGGGCAGGAGCAGGCGAACAGCCGTTTGGATCTCCCGACTGGTTATGGTCGAGCGCTTGTTGTAGTGAGCCAGACGAGACGCCTCGGCAGCAATGCGCTCGAAGATATCATTCACAAGCTGTTCATGATGCTCATTGCCTTCGACGAAATGCCGGTGTCAGGGTGGACCTGCTTCAGGACCTGTAAATGTAGATGGCGTAGCTCTCCTTCCTCTTGCGCTTCTTCTTCTTATCGGTCTTGGTGATGTCTTCTGGGCTTTGCCAGCTCTTGGCTGCCTTTCCACTAGTTTTCGGCGGCATTATTCACTCACTTAGATTTCACAAACACAAATCACTGATCATAATGGTGCCCAAGCGCGTTCAGCTTTATACTTTTTTTCGAGCAAGTTTTAGGTCTAAGGCACCAACCCTAAATGAACGCGCAGGCAGACGCAAAAGTATAAATATGTGGCTACCGGGGCTCGTCGAGCATTCGTTTCAGTGTGTAAAGTGAACTAAGTGAAATACTCGTAAAGAAAAATGTCTGGTCGTGGAAAAGGTGGCAAAGTGAAGGGAAAGGCAAAGTTCCGCTCTAACCGTGCCGGTCTTCAGTTCCCAGTGGGCCGTATTCACCGTTTGCTCCGCAAGGGCAAACTATGCCGAGCGAGTGGGCCGGCGCTCCAGTTTACCTGGCTGCTGTGATGGAATATCTGGCCGCTGAGGGTTCTCGAATTGGCTGGCAATGCTGCTCGTGACAACAAGAAGACTAGGATTATTCCTCGTCATCTGCAGCTGGCCATCCGCAACGACGAGGAGTGAACAAACTACTCTCCGGCGTCACCATTGCCCAGGGTGGAGTGTTACCCAACATCCAGGCTGTTTCTGTTGCCCAAGAAGACCGAGAAGAAGGCTTAAACGTTTTAAAAGCGGAGCTACTACATACTTGTACATAAAAAATAAAACCCAACCGTCCTTTTCAGGACGACCAAGTTTTTACCAAAGAAGTGAAGATTTTCCAATACGATATATATCATTAAACAAGAAATTGTCGTTGAATAGCACTTGGTCAGAAATAAGATCTGGAATGTTCTAAGAAGTTCGTCGCCAAAAAGACGCATTTCCGTTAATGCTGTATCTGCAAGCGGTACAGCCTCTACAAAATACATACCTGAACCCATATCCCATTTGAAATATTAATTTTGGTTCAATGCAATATGTATATGCAGTATCAACTTCGAGTGCCCGGTCAGTATGCCAATAAATCAAAAAATTATTTGAAAATTTGTCTCCTTCGAAAATTTGAATGGTGGTCCTGAAAAGGACCGATTGCTGAATGAAGTACAAGCTGTACTAGTTTTTTTAACGCCGAAGCCGTACAGGGTGCGGCCTTGCCTCTTCAGAGCGTACACAACATCCATGGCTGTGACAGTCTTCCTCTTGGCGTGTTCGGTGTAGGTGACGGCATCGCGGATAACCGTCTCCAAGAACACCTCAGAACGCCACGTGTTTCTCGTAAATGAGTCCCGAGATGCGCTTCACACCGCCGCGACGAGCCAAACGGCGGATTGCTGGCTTAGTGATACCTGGATGTTATCCCGCAGAACTTTGCGATGACGCTTGGCGCACTCCTTTCCCAAGCCTTTGCATCCTTTACCGCGACCAGTCATATTC